>NW_026869056.1:0-110907 GCF_020745735.1 Hemiscyllium ocellatum
ATTTTCCCCAGGACTTTTCCATTTAGCTTGCTATTGAATTGAATATTCTGAAATGCATCACCTCGCATTTGCCTGGAGTGAACTCCCCATCTGCCATTTCTCTGCCCATCTCTCCAATCGATCTATACACTGCTGTATTCTCTGACTGTCCCCATCACTATCTACTGCTCCACCAATCTTCATGTCATCTGCAAACTTGCTAATCAGGCAATTGATACCTTCCTCCAAATCATTTATGTATATCTCAAACAACAGGGGACCCAGCACGGATCCTCGTGGAACACCACAGGTCACAGGTCTCCATTTTGAGAAATTCATTTTACTATTATCCATCTGCGTTTCCAAAAAATTAATTAAATGTCCCTAATGTAACTCTCTCTACCACCAACGCTGGTGGTGCATTCCACACACACACCACTCTCCGTGTAACGTACCTACCTCTGACATCTCCATAAACCTTCCTCCAAGTAACTTAAAATTATGCCCCACCATTATATCCATTTTCACAATAGGAACATTCTCGTGCCACCCACTCTATGTATGCCTCTCATCAGCTCGTACACATCTATCAAGTCAGGTCTCATCCTTTTCAATTCCAATGAGAGAAGCCCTGGCTTCCCCAACATTTCTTCATTAGACCTGCTCTCCAATCCAGAAATCATCCTGATAAATCTTTTCTACACCCGCTCCACATTTTTCCTATAATGAGGTGACCAGAACATAACACAATATTCCAAGAGTGGACTAACCAGGGCTGTATTGAGCTGCAGCACAACCTCAATGGTCGTCAAGTCTATCCCCCTGCTAATGAAAGCTAACACATTACACGCCTTCTTCCAACCCTATCAACTTGGCTGACATCTTTGAAGGATCTATGAACGAGGACCCCAAGATTCTTGTGTTACTCCACACTATCAAGAATCCTGCCTTTAACTCAGTAGAGTTTTCAGCAGAATCCTTCAATCTTAAACCCTCCCTATTTTGGTACCTTCCCCCAGTCCCCACAAAATTCATAAACTGTGAAACGTCTTCCAGTCCCTACAATCCTTTTTAGCTCTGTAACCTCCTTTTTTGGCGTGAGTACTGAAAATTACCGAAGCCAATTTTAGTCACTTCAATATTACTAATAATGCAAAATCCTCCTGTCCTGATATCCCTCCCTAACTCTGTCAACACCACCATACTCCAGTGCCCTTCTGGGGAATATTGCATAGGAAGGAAGAGTTGTCGAGTCTGGGCCATGTTACGGAGGTAGGAAGGGCTGCAGTAAATGGAGGATGGTACAAATGTAGGAGGGGATGAAGATCCTTCAGGAGGTTAGAGGTAGTGGGATTCGTATAACCTGCAGGATGGGATCGAGAATGGGTGTGGGACATGAAGGATGTTTTAGTGTGAGTGGTTGATTTGTTTTTGATTAGATGATAAGGCCGATCTTATTGAATAATTTTGGAGATGTTTACCAGAATATCTGTGCAAAATTTCAGATTTCCAGGCTGGGAGATGTGAGTTCAGATGGGAATGTATTTGCCCATTCTGTCTGTGTGCCTGACAGTGTCCTGGTGCTGCTCTGGGAGAAAGCACTCACCGTGCAGGTGGTGATCTCCAGATCTACAGGACTGATCAGAGCTCACCTCATCGAAGCCTTCGTTTAGAATGTTATTTTTTTCATTATTTTCAAGAGACAGCTTTGTGAGATGCAGAAATTGGGGAGTTTGCATTTTGAGGGAATAAAATCTTTATCATTGGAAGATGGGAAGCCTTCAAAAATGAGATAACGGATTTCAGAGACAGTATATAATATTCCAGTTAGGATGGAAGGAAATGCTGATGGGTGTAGGGAATTCTGGATGACTAGAGAACAAAGGTTTTAGTGGGCGGCACGGTGGCACAGTGGTTAGCACTGCTGCCTCACAGCGCTTGAGACCCGGGTTCAATTCCCGATTCAGGCGACTGACTGTGTGGAGTTTGCACGTTCTCCCCGTGTGTGCGTGGGTTTCCTCCGGGTGCTCCGGTTTCCTCCCACAGTCTAAAGATGTGCGGGTCAGGTGAATTGGCCATGCTAAATTGCCCGTAGTGTTAGGTAAGGGGTAAATGTAAAGGTATGGGTGGGTTGCGCTTCGGCGGGTCGGTGTGGACTTGTTGGGCCGAAGGGCCTGTTTCCACACTGTAAGTAATCTAATTTGATTAAGAAAGAGAAGGAAGCATTTGTCAGGTATAGACACGACAAGTCAAGTGAATTCTCAGACTATAAAGCAAGGAGGAGTATACTTAAAGAGAAATCAGGAGGATAAAAAGGGAACATGAGATAGCTTTGGCAAATAGGGTTAAG
Source organism: Hemiscyllium ocellatum (assembly GCF_020745735.1). Classification (NCBI taxonomy): domain Eukaryota; kingdom Metazoa; phylum Chordata; class Chondrichthyes; order Orectolobiformes; family Hemiscylliidae; genus Hemiscyllium; species Hemiscyllium ocellatum. The sequence continues at coordinate 2,330 of NW_026869056.1, forward strand.
AAGAATCCAATGGGTTTTTATAAATACATAAAGGACAAGAGGGTAACTAGGGAGAAAATAGGGCCCCTCAAAGATTAGCAGGGCAGCCTTTGTGTGCAGCCGCAGGAGTAGGGGCAATACTAAACGACTGTTTTACATCAGTGTTTACAGTCCCGAAGGAAATGGAAGATATAGAATGTGGGGAAATAGACAGTGACATCTTGAAAAACGTCCATATTAAAGAGGAGGAGGTGCTGGATTCTTGAAACGCATAAAAGCAGATAAATCCCCAGGATCTGATCAGGTGTACATTGGAACTGTGTGAGAAGATAGGGAACTGATCGATGGGGCTTTTGCTGAGAAATTTGTATCACTGATCATCACAGATGAAGTGCTGGAAGTTTGGAGGTTGGCTAACCATTTAAGAAAGGTGGTCAGGGAAAGCTAGGGAACTATGGACCTGTGAGCCTGACATCAGTAGTGGGTAAATTGTTGAAGGAAATCCTGCGAGATAGGAGTTACATGTATTTAGAAAGGCAATGAGTGACTAGGGATAGACAGGATGGCATTGTGTGTGGGAAATCATGCCTCAAGAAATTGATTGCGTTTTTTGAAGAAGTAACAAAAAGGATTGATGAGGGCAGATCATTAGACGTGATCTACATGGACTTCAGTGAGGTGTTGAAAAGATTCCTCATGGAAGATCGGTTAGCGAGGTTCGATCTCATGGAATTTAGGGCGACCTAGCCGTTTGGATACAGAACTGGCTCAAAGGTAGAAGACACAAGTTGGTTGAGGAGGGTTGCTTTTCACACTGGAGGCCGATGGTGTGCCACAAAGTTCGGTGCTGGGTCCACTACTTTTCATCATTATATAAATGAACGTAGGAGGTAACTTTAATAAGTTTGCAGATGACACCAAAATTTGTGATATAGTGGACAGTGAATAAGGTTACCTCAGAGCACAATGGGATATTGATCAGATGGGCGAATGGGCTGAGGAGTGACGAATGGAGTTTAATTCAGCTAAATGCGAGGTGCTGCATTTTGTGAAAGCAATCTTAGCAGGATTTATACACTTAATGGCAAAGTTAGAGGGAGTGTTGCTGAACGAAGAGACCTTGGAGTGTAGGTACATTGCTCCTTGAATGTGGAGTCATAGGTAGATAGGATAGTGAAGAAGGTGTTAGGTATGCTTTCCTTTGTTGGTCAGATCATTGAGTATCAGAGTTTGGAGGTCATTTGCAGCTGTACAGGTCATTCGTTAGGCCACTGTTGGAATGTTGCGTGCAATTCCGGTCTCCCTCCTATCGGAAAGATGTTGTGAAACTTGAAAGTGTTCAGAAAAGATCTACAAGGATGTTGCCAGGGTTGGAGGACATGATCTATAGGGAGAGGCTGAAACGACTGGGACTGTTTTCCCTGGAGCGTCAGAGGCTAAGGTGTGACATTCTTGAGGTTTATATAATCATAAGCGGCATGGACAGGATAAACAGATAAGGTCTTTTCCCTGAGGTGGTGGAGACCAAAGCTAGAGGGCATAGGTTTAGGGTGAGAGATGAAAGATTTAAAAGGGACCTAAGGGCAACGTTTTCACGCAGTGTGGTGTATGTATGGAATGTACTGCCAGAGGAAGTGGTGGAGGCTGGTACAATTGCAGCATTCAAAAGGCATCTGGATTGGTATATGAATAAAAATGGTTTAGTGGGATTTGTGCCAAGTGCTGGCAGATGGGACAAGATTAGGAAAGGATAGCTGGTCGGCGTGGACGAGTTGGACTGAAGGGTCTATTTCTGTGCTGTACGTCTCTAGGACACTCTGGCTCTAAATGTTTTCCACTGTTCATTTACACCCTGACATTTCAGTCTGTTTCCCCTGTTTACCTTGGTCAGTTCTCTCTCAAAATCAAGTAATTGGCTTTGTTACTGATGTTCGGATGTGCTTTATGGTCACTTTAAAATGTCATAGTCTCTTTGAATTCCAGGATAATTTCCTGGAGAATCTCGATGTGGTATTTTCCTTCACTCAATGTCATCAACCAACTGTTGATCTGAGATAGTTACATCCCTAGCCAGTTGCACAATGTGTTATTCAAAGAAACTCTGACCAAAACATTCAAGGAGGATCTTGGATAATATCACTCTTGCCAATGTGTCTGTCCCAGATTATGCAAAGGTTGAGGTCTCCCAAAATTATCACACCACCTTTGTTACAAATTCAAATGAATTCCTGTTTAATGCAGGGATGAGCAATACTGTTGGCAGTGTAAAAACTGTTATCCTGCCTATTTTTTGACACGTAGTAGCACCCAGAATTTGCATTCAGGATGATTCAGCTGCATAATCTGATGCCAAATGCTTTCTCTGTAATGCCTTTGTTGCCATTACTGTCAGGGTTCCCATCTTGCTTTTCCATTCTGCCTGAGATCCTGTAAGGTTGTTTACCGTTGAATATTTATGCTCCACCTTTGTTCACCCTGTAATCACGTCTCTCTGCTGACCAAATCTCATTTATCTCTGTGTCACAAGTCTATTACCTTATTGCAGATATTTTGGCAATTCCAAATAAAAACATTATTATTTACTCTTTCCCATAATGTCCTGTCGCAAACCGATTTGCTGATGTACAGTTTTAGTTAAACTCTGTCCCTTCCTGTTCATTTCTGCTTGTCTTCAGCCACATCCCCATGCTGTTCCAAGGCTTCACATTTTCTCTTTGCATTTGGAAAGCTCATTTCACCTGAACCCTGTTCCTGCATCCTCTCTGCCAGTTTAAAGCCCTGTCCATAAACCTACCGACATGATTAACCAGGACACTGGTTTCAGCAGTGTTGTTTTTAATGCACTCATAGGATTTTGCTGTCTCTGGCTGGTCAGCATTTCATGCCCACTTCCAGTTGCCCAAGAGCTGAGTGGCTTGCCAGACCATTTCGGAGGGCAGTTGAGAGCCAATCCCATTGCTCTAGGTCTGGATTCATATGTAGGCCAGACCGTCTGCTTGTGACAGATTTCCTTATTTATACAATATTAAGCAGTCAGATGGGTATCCCTGACACCACCATTAAATTCTGGATGAACAGGCTAGTGAGAGTAACACTAGGCCATCGCCTGGCCCACTGATAGCTCACTCATCCCTGAGTATTGATCCCATTGCAGCATGAATCAAACCCCTTCATCTTGACCGTGGTTTGATCCTGATACCTTCCTGCACTCTGGTGCTATCACTCAGTATCTCTCCATGTGGTATCTGTCACTGTGAGGGTCTAATTGCTGCCGATGACTGCACCTTTTGCAGCTACTCCAGATCCTGAGCCAACAGAATTCTCCACTCCAGAGAGACGGGCATCACAGGCCAGGGATGGAGACTGGGATATTCCAGATCTCTGTGGGACTCAGTGTCATTTTCCATGTGTTACCCTCACTGCATCAGTCTGATTTACCATTCTGTCTATTTCTCTGACAGTTGGTCAGCCAGAGCGATGGAGAGTGAGATCTGGAGCCTTCAATAAATCCTGCAGCGAGGTAGGATCACTCAGAGTGAACAGAGCAGAGAACATTTAAGGGATGGAACTTTGGTTCAGATAACATGACATAGGTACTGTGTTGAAGGGTGAACACAGAGCATGATGGTCCCAGGCTCAATCCCCACCCTCTTGTGAGAGGATGACTTTCAGATCTACTGTACTGAGCCTTCTGAAACAGCATCGGGAGTTCACATTTATTCATCCATGCCTGTGCTGTCATAGTGAGCATCAGGACAACAGAGGGGAAGCAGGCCTCGCTCAAGGATTTTGTATTGAAAACTGGGATCTTTCTGTTCTCTCCTCCCTCTCTCACACTGTCTCTTGTCATGTGATAGTGTCATACAGCAAGGAAACATACCTTTCGGCCCAACTCATCTACGCCAGCATTTTTAATGCTTGTAATTCCAGAAAATTTCCTATTACTGTATCATCCACTCCTCCCATAATCCTGCTGTATATTTGAAACCTACTCCAATGTTGACATCTCTCCCTATTTGTAAATTGGTCCAGTCTCAACATGCCAAATCTCAATAATCTCATCGTGCACTCAGTACAATGATCCCTATTTCTGTAGTTTTGCACAATACCTACAGTCCACCCCATCTCTGTAAAATCCTCCAGGCTAGACCAAAATACCCACCTGTGTACCTTCCTCAAGTCCCAAGAGAACATGATATGACTATAACCTTCTGCAGGCAGATCACATTCTTGCCACCTAGCCTATACCACCACACAACCTCAGTAACTATCTCCGATCCCTACCGACCTCCTTATCTATATAAACACCTCCAGACACTTTTCCAGCCACAACAGCACTCCACATCTCTGTTTGCTCCTCCACTCCCGACATTTCTCTCAGCACCTCAAACATCCTCTCTTTGTGTAATTCTGCAATTTGGGGCAGCACGTTGGCTCAGTGGTGAGCAATGATGCCTCACAGTGCCAGTGATCCAGGTTCGATTCCAGCGTTGTGTGACTGTCTGTGTGGAGTTTGCACATTCTCCCCATGTCTGCGTTGGTTTCGTCTGGATGCTCCGGTTTCCTCCCACAGTCCAAAGATATGCAGGTCAGGTGAATTGGCCATTCTCAATTGCCAGTAGTGTTAGTTGCATTAATCAGAGGGAGATGGGTCTGGGTGGGTTACGCTCCGGACGGTTGGTGTGGACTTGTTCGGCCGAAGTGCTTGTTTCCATGCTGTGGGGCCTCTAATCTAAACTCTCCCTCTGTGTTCCATGTTACTGTCACTAAACATAATCGCTTTATCTATAAACAGACCCAAACCCTCCAAACATTCTATTCCCTGGGAACTTCCACAGCTCCAATATCCCTCCTTATCTGTGTAACTTCTTCCACTCCTGAAAGCCGATGATAATGTGGAGATCTTACAATCATCCCTATCTGCGTAATCCTCTCAGGTCCCTGTAGCACTCCCTGCAAAACCCACTCCAATGCCTGTGACTCTCCCAATCCAGTTCCTACAAGACTCACTATCTCTGTAACATCCTACTGTTGCTATCACCCATTCTGTCAATGTAAGTTCCTCTAGTCTGTCCATCCATTTTATCATCTCCATAATATTCTCCAGCTCTTACACCCCTATCTGTGTAAATGTTACACTCCCCTACAACCATCCCTAAAGCGGAAACCCCCTCCAATGTGTGCAATACTCCCTTTCTGTGTTAGTGTCTCCGGCTCTATTGCTGTTCCTATCTCTGTAAGCTCTGGCAGATTGTCCAGCTTTCCGGTCCACATAATTTCCAGAACCTCAGCATCCGACAACAACAAATGTCTTCATTAACTACAGCCTTCCATATCTCTGTTCGTTCCTCAATTCTATACAGCACTCTTAATCTCTGTAAATAACACCTTTCCAAAAAAGAATCTCCCTGTCTGTGAAAACTGCCCCCATCCGACACTGAGGAGCCTTACTATCCTTTATATCACCTGTAGTCCCTTCAGATCTCCCTGTATCTTCCCTGACTCCATTGAATACAGCACATCTCATGTTCTAACACCTCTAGTACATATGTTACTCCTCATCTGTGATATTCTTCAGTTCCTGCAATTCTCGTTCTTTATCTCCACAGCTTCCAATCATCCTAATCAATATAAGGTTATTGATCCCCTGCTGCATGTTTAACACCTGTAGCAGCCTCCAACTTCTCAATGCATCCTGATGCTGTAACCTCTTCAAATACTACAGCTTACTGTCTTTGTCATATCTTCCAGTATCTGCAACTCTCTCGATTTCTGTAATCAACTCCTGAACAGCACTCAACATCTCTGTGAAACTGATGGGAATGCTTCAAACCTACCTACACAGCGCTCACTAGTTCTCTGAACTCCTGCAGCCCTATAACCATCATCATCTCTGGCCCCTCCAATCGCGACAATTCTCTCTTGCTGTGTGAACTGATCCAGCCCCTTCAGCCCTCCCTATCTCACTCACTCCTGCAGCTCCAACTATTGTCCATGTCAATGTAGTCCCCAGTACCAACAGTCCTGCCATCTCTATAAACTCCTGCAGCTCCAACTACCATCCCTACCCGTGTCCTCTCCAGTCCCTACAATTGTCCCCATTTCTGTAAGTCCTACAGCTCCAACTACCATCCATATCTGTGTTATCTCCCGTCAGTCCAAGCTTCTTTTCACTGTAATATCCTGCAGCTCCAACTACCACTCCAATCTCTGAAATCTCCAGTCCCTCCAATCCTCCCTTTCTCTATAAACTCCTGTAGCTCCAACTACCTCCCAAATCTGTGTAATCTCCAGTCCCTGCAATCCTCCCTCTCTCTATAAACTCCTGTAGCTCCAACTACCACCCCTATCTGTGTAATCTCCCGTCAGTCCAATCCTCGCTTTCTCTATAAATGCCTGTAGCTCCAACTACCACCCCAATCTGTGTAATCTCTGGTCCGTCTAATCCTCCCTTTCTCTATAAAATCCTGCAGATCCAACTACCACCCCAATCTATGTAATCTCAAGTCCCCACATCCCTCCCAGTTTCTGTATCTGCTTTAGCTTCAACTGCCGCCCTTATCTGTGTCATCTCTAGAACCTATATTCCTCCCGATCAATGTAACTCCTTCTGGACTGATTTTCCTGTACCTCTCTGTGACATATTTCAGCCCGACAACCTATCTGATCTCTAGCCACCAACAGTGATTTCGAACCACCGAACTCTGAAACATCCTCCAGCCTCTACAACCCAGCTTTTTTCTTAAGGTTACCTCGTGCCTGCATTCCCCTTTATCTCCGGTTACAGATCCTCGGTCAGGGGAACCAACATATCAGAAACCAAACTTGCAAGAACAGAGGAATCTTCGGTTATCAATAAATTTGCCTCATTTTCTAAATGCTAATGAGATCACATTCAACCTTCTCAATCTTTTCCCATGAATATCTCTCAATTCTGAGGATCAGTCTGTTAAATCTTATCAGGACTGCCTTCAATGCAAGAACATTTTCCCCCGAGATAGGGGACCAAACCTGTTCACAGTATTCTCAGTGTGGGATTACTGGAGTCCTCTGTAGTTGTTCCAAACCTTCCCTTTTTTTTAATTCTCCATTCCCTTTGGAGTCTATCCCAGCATTCCATTTGCCTTCTCTATGTCCTGCTGGCCTTGTATAACACCTTTATGAGATTTATGCACAAGGATTCCCAAGTTACTCTGTGGTGTAGCTTTCTGCAGTCATTCTGAAACCAAGAGGTGACCGTAATGATCAGGAAAGTGCTTGAATGTAAGGTAAACGATAAGCCAGAAATGATAACTGCACACTTAGAAACCCATGGAATGAGGACCGTCCAAAACACCATCATATATAGGGTGTAACTAGGCCATTCGGTCCATCGAGTCTGTGACACCATTCGATTCTGTCTGAATTGTCTCTCAACCTCATTCTCTCGCCTACTCCCTGTAACCCTTGATCTCCTTACTCACCAAGAACCTATCTATCTCTGAGTTAAATGCACTGAATTACTCGCCTCCACATCCCCCCGAGGCAGTAAGTTCCACAGATCCATCACCCTCTGGCTGAATAAATTCCTCCATATTTCCATTCTAAACGGTCATCCCTTCACTCTGAAGCTGGGCCCTTGGCTCCTAGTCTCTCCTGATCGTGGAAACATCTTGGCCACGTCCACATCATCCAGGCCCCTCAGTATTCTGTAAGTTTGAATGAGATTCTGCCACCGCCTCTGAAACTTCATCAAGTACAGACCCAGAGACTTCACCTGCTCCTCATATGACACGAATTTCATCCCTGGGATCTTTCTTGGAAACCCATTTCTCGTACCCCTTCACATTCTTTGTCCAGACTCTTAATGTATAACATGTAGAGTGTCATCCCAATACTGACCCCTGCGGAGCTCCCCTCATCACCAGTTCCCATCGTGAAAAAGACCCCTTTCTTCACATTCTCTGTCTTGTGCCAATCAGACAAATCCTCTATCCATGTTCAGCATTTTGTTCTGAAATGGAAATTTCATTTCATACACACTGCTGGATTTATTTTTCTGTCTGGCTGTAACCAGCAGAGTTTTTCCATTACCCTACCATTTGTAATTCCCTGGGGAAGCTGCCTTCCTGACTCACTGCAGTCTTTTGCGTGTAGGGACAGACAACGTGCTGGGAGGATGGAGCGTGTCTTGGAGGGAACCTTGAAAATGCTGGTGTTCTCGTGCACCGGGAGCTCCTGTTCTTCCAGGGCATAGTGGTTACGGGTTTGTGAAGGGCTGCTGAAAGTGCCTTCCTGAGTGACCTCAGTGCTACTTGTAGATCTTTTACACATTCATTCCTGAACATGAGCATTGATGGCTGAGCCAGCATTTATTGTTTATTTGGAGTTGTCCCTGAGAAGGTGGTAGCGAGCTGCCTTCCTGAGCCACTGCACCCGCCATTGGAACTGTTGTTATGTGTGTCCTCTCCAGCAGGCGCTACAACACTCCTCATGTCTGTAACTGCACACAGACAATGCAGCTCTCCCTTTTGTATCTGACATCCTCCCCGACTTATAACTCTTATAGTTCCTCGCAATATCTCACCTCCTCCATTCCCATCTGTGCTAGAGATCACTAAAATTTATTTAATCTTGCTTAAATTCTGATCATGTAAAATCACTCCCTTTTTAAATTTGTAGTCCCTTCAGCTTCTGTAACTCTCCATATAATTGTAATCAATGACAGCACAGGTTTCCTTCCTTAAATCTCTATAATTACAATGGTTGCGTGTGCTAAATTGGTACTTTTCTTCCTCCTTATCCATCTCAGGACTTCCAGTTCCTACACTCCCACTATTTGGAATGCTCCCATTCTCTGCACCTCCTCATGTCCTGAGGGTCCTAGAATACCATCAGAGCTCCAAAAGTTTATATTCCCCCCAGTTACTGTAAGTCTTCAAACTCTGTAACATTCAACAGTTTCCAGTACCATACAACACTTGCTGGCTCTCAATTTGCATTTGTTAAAGTCTATGCATCTCTGTAAGCAGCTCAGAAAAAGCCCTTTAGACTCTACAAAATTGCGTCATTAACAAGCCATTGTCTCTCTATTTCCTTTGCCGTCTTCAGCGCTTGCAACTCTCGCTGTATCTTCCAGTAACCTGCTTTAGGCACTGCAGGTCTGCATACCTCCCCAGATAACCTGTTCCATCCCATACAGCTCTCTCAGTTACTGTGACATCCTCTGCTCTGTCTAATCCTCATCTTTTTCACTGTCTTCCAGGCACAACGGCAATCCTGTAAGAGGGCAGTGCGGAATGGGATGTTATAAATGTCAGCTGAGGCTTGAGGCCTATCATGACCTGAGAGTTACAAAGGGAGAGAATATGAGAGAGAGCAGCACAGACCGGGAGAATATACATCAGCAGCGAGGATCGAGGTCCACTGGGACTTGGAGTTGGAGAAGCAGCAGAGCAGGAGGCTCGAAATCAGGACTGAGTCACAGTGGGAGTGAATATGTGAGCGATCAACTTGGAGCAGGACCTTGAGGCTGACACACACCTGGGAGAATATAAATCAGCACTGAGGATCTTGGCATAATCATGCCTGGGAGTCACAGAGACGGTGACCCTGTGAGGGAGCAGAGTGGAGTGGAAGCTGGAGATTACACGTACCTGGGAGTCACAGAGACGGTGACCCTGTGACGGAGCAGAATGGAGTGGAAGCTGGAGATTACACGTACCCGGGAGTCACAGAGACGGTGACCCTGTGAGGGAGCAGAGTGGAGAGGGGGTTGGAGGATTACACGTCCCTGGGAGTCACAGAGACGGTGACCCTGTGAGGGAGCAGAGTGGAGTGGGAGCTGGAGGATTACACGTACCTGGGAAGTACAGAGACGGTGACTGTGTGAGGGAGCAGAATGCAGTGGGAGCTGGGGGATTACACGTACCTGGGAGTCACAGAGACGGTGACCCTGTGACGGAGCAGAGTGGAGTGGGAGCTGGAGGATTACACGTACCATGGAGTAACCGAGACGGTGACCCTGTGAGGGAGTGGTGTGGAGTGGGAGCTGGAGGATTACACGTACCTGGGAGTCACAGAGACGGTGACCGTGTGAGCGAGCAGAGTGGAGTGGGAGCTGGAGGATTACACGTACCTGGGAGTGACAGAAACGGTGACCCTGTGAGGGAGCAGAGTGGAGTGGGAGCTGGAGGATTACACGTACCTGGGAGTCACAGAGATAACGTTCTGCTGCTGGGACCTGCCTGCACTGAGTATGACAGAAATTCAAGAGCCATCAAAGAAAAGGCTGTAAGTTCATTGGCTGATAATAAACCGTTATTAGTGACTATCAGTTAATTGCTCTAAGTCAGCAAATTCATTTTTTCAACTTCTAAAGTAAGGATTGAACTCAGAAATATGACGCGGATGTGAATTTATTATACTGAGCCAGTAGAATAAATTAAGCTCAATAACCAAGGTGAAATAAGGGACTTAACCAAATTGTTATTTCCCGGATGTTAACTTCATTCTAAGTAATAAATTAAGTTACTCGTGGCATGTTGCATTTTACGACAAGGCAAGACATGTTTGTCAGAAGGAAAATGTTTTCTGTTGCATTGGGAAGTCATAGCCCCTGTTCATGTGCTAGATGAACACTGGGTCATAGAGATCAGACACTGACGAGAGACTTTGTGATGCTGAGAGTTAGAGGGATAGCGCACACACACAGAACAAATCATCCTGACACATGACTGCTCTGGAATAAGGAAGGGAATTGGCGCCCAAGCAATCGAAGTGAAACAGCCAGGGAATCCAGGAATATCCCGGTGTCTCCCTCCCAAATCAGTTTCCCAGTTTGGAAACTGATGAAGGTACTGACTGCTCAGGGGAGGGCAGTCAGAGCCATGTTTGTGGCACCACAAGCAGCCTTATTGTACAGGAGGGGAGGGAGAAGAAAGGAGGAGCAACAATCACAGGGATGTCAGGAAATTGAAGAAGGTGTCGGCGTGTCTGTAATTCCAAGATAGTGGGGTTAAGAATGTCACTGTGTCTGCAGGACATTCATTTGGGTTCAGTGAGCAGTCAAAGGTCATGTCCGTTTTGGTAGGAATGACCTGGGTAGGAAGGGTGAAGTGGTCTGGGAATCAGAATTTAGGGAGCAAGGTGGGTGGGTAGCAAGCAGGAACTCCAATGTATCAATCCCTGGGTTACTGCCAGTGCTGTGCGCAAGTGAGAACAGGACTCGGAGTTTTAGGTGGATGACAGTGTGACTGGAATGATGGTGCAGCAGGAAACGCTTCAGATTCCTGGGACATTGGGACTGGTTCTGGGGAAGGCAGTAACTGTATAAGCTGGATGGGCTAACGTGACAGAGCTGGGACTGAAATTCTTACGGGTGTTTGGGAGGGATTGAAAATAACTTGGCATGTGCTTAGGTTCCAAAAAGGAATAGTAGAGGAGAGTACCAGGATTCTCAAAATAATGGGAGCTGCAGTTGGTACTAATTTACAACAAGATGTTTAACAGTGTAAGATGGAGTAAGAAAGAAAGCCTTAATCTGAGGTACTCTGCATGGACATGAAGACTCGGAGTGTGGGGAGTTCCAGGTGCAGATTGGTGTGTGGAAATCAGATGTGTTGATCACCTAGAGCTGGCTCAAGGAATGGCAGGACTTGGTGTTAACTATTGCTGGATATGAAGGATTCCAAAATGACAGAAGGGAAGGGAAAGGTTGAAGGTAGAATATTGGTTTAGATTAGCGTTAGTTAAGGAGTCCAAGAGAAAGAGGATCTGTCCAAGGACAGAATGAATTTGGCTGGAGCTAAATACAGAACAAAAAGTATACAAGTAAACTGTGAGGTACAGTCTGTCGGTCAGAAGCCATTGGAAAGGATGGAGAGAATAAATATGCAAAGGCATTTGAGAGCGATGACAATACTACAGACTACTAATATTGAGAAACTTAATATTTCCAGATATTGACTGGGTTACTGGTTGTGAAGAGTCATGAGGGGCGAGTGTTCCTGGATTACATGGAGGACCAGCTCACTTCAAGAGTATGTGTCCAGCCCAAGAGAGCGTGTACTGTTGGACCTTGTCCTTGGGAAAGAGGTGGGATCCAGTGTCAGTAGGGGAGCGTTTTGGGGTGCAGCGATCGTTTTATCGTGAAGTTCAGGAAAATGGTAGAGAATGATATGCAATAATTGAGAGTGAGAATCATTAGTTGACTGAGAGCAGCCTTCAATGGGGCAAGAATGAGGCTGGGAAGGTTTGACTGGAAGTCTCATTTGGTCAGAAAAAGAGGTCGGTTTTAACTTTAATTGAAACTCAGAACCATATACAAACCATCCACAGCTACATGTGGTTTCCATTGTTTGCCTTTGATATTCGTTATTTTACTTTTCCTTCTCTGTTTTGAAAAGAAATCTGCTAAAGATTGTTTGATATGTCTTGCCAGCATAATTTCACACACACTGTTTGCTTCCTAATTTCGCTTTGGACCTCACCCCTCCACATTCCGCACGCCTCTCAGCTTTCTGGGGTATTGAGTTCCCACTGTCTTATGTAAGCTTACCTGTTCTGTCTGTGTGTTCCTAGATTTGAAGAGAGCTCTGGATTTAGCAGTCTGACGCTATTTTACTCTGTGAGATCACATTTCCTGGGAACCACTTTAATCTCCCCTCAGAATAGCTGCCACTGCTTTGTTTCTAATTACCTTCTCGTTATTGTTTCCTGTTCACTTGAAGAAATCCCTTCTCAGTTTAATAAAGTTAGACCGAGTTACACGAAAACTCCAACACTTAATCTTGCTTTGTCCATTACAATACTTAAGTTAAAATCAAATGAATTATGATCACTGTTGCCCTTTTCCTTCCTGGTGGCAGTGGTAATGAGTGTGGATGGTACTGTCTAAGGAGGGCGATGGTACTCATACCTGTTGCTGAGTGTTGGTGGGGGAGGGAGGATGTCATTGTGGATGGGGACCAATCAAGTGGGCTGCTTATTCTTGAATCGTGTCAACCTGTCTGAGTACTGTTGGAGCTGCACTCATCAGACAAGTGGAGATTGTTCCAACAAATCCTGACTTGAACCTTGGAGATTTTGGACAGACTTTGGCAAGACAGGAGAAAAAGTTACTCGCTGCAGGCTTCCTAACTTCTGATCTGATGCTCTAACTATAGCAGTTGTATAGTCTTGGATAAACCTGAGAAGGTTAGTGCCAATGGATTCAGCAATGGTACTGCCTTTGAATGTTGAATAGCGATGGTGGGATGGTTTATGATGGTTATTGTCTGACATTTGTGTGGCTCGAATGTTATTTGCCACTTGTCAGCCCAAGCCTGGCTGTTGTCTAAGTCTTGCAGCATTCAGACTGATTTCGTGATCTGAGGAGTAAGGAATTATAAACTCATGAGCAAATATCATTACCTCTGACCGTATGAAGGAGTGAGCTTGCAGTTAGTTGGTTTTCCAAAGAACCCACTGCCTTGGTTCTTCTAGATTAAAGTGGGTTTCAAAGTTGCTCTCCAATAAAGCTTGTTGCAGTGAACCTTGTAAATGGTATACAACGCTACTATTGAGCATCAGTGATGGAGTGGATGAATGGTCATGGCAGTGACAGTAATTAAATGGGTTGGTTTTGTCCTGTGTTATTCCTGGAATGTAATTCATCACAGCCTTTGAGGAATCAGCAGGTCAGTTGCTCACTGCAGATTTCCTAGCTTCTGACTTGCTCTTAAAGGCATTATTATTTATGGGGCCAGTCCAGGGCACATTCTGGGCAATGCTAGCACCCAGATTTCTAATAAACATCGTGTTGGGGACTCAGTGATGGGAATGTTATGGAAGGTCAAAATGGTTTGAATCTTTATTGTTATTTTTTGTCCAATATCTGTGTGGCGTGATTATTAGTTGCCGTTTGTCATACTAAACCTGGATAATTTCCAGGTCTTGTTACATTTCAGCATGGCCTTTTTCAGGAATGGCATCATCAGTGATCATTCCCCCATCTGACCTTATGATGGAGAGAGCGTCATTGCAGCAGCTGGAAATGGTTGAGCCTCGGACACTCTCTTTCCTGAGGAATTGCTGCAGAGCTCTCCTGGAGTTCCAGTTACTCACACTGGGAACAGGCATTATTGTTGCTGGGAATATTTACTCACACTGACAACAGGCATTATTGTTGCTGGGGATAATTGCTCACACTGACAGCAGGCATTATGGTTGCTGGGGGTAATTACTCACACTGACAGCAGGCATAATGGTTGCTGGGAATAATTACTCGCACTGACAGCAGGCATCACTATTTCTGGGGTTAATTATTCACACTGACAACAGGCATTACTATTTATGGGGATAATTGCTCACACTAACAACAGGCATTATTGTTGCCGGGATAATTACTCTCACTGACAACAGGCAATATTATTGCTAGGGATTATTACTCACACTGCCAGCAGGCACTAATTTTGCTGTGGATAATTAATTACACTGAGATCAGGCATTATTGTTACTGTGGAAAATGTACTCACACTGACAACAGACATTATTGTTGCTGAGGATAATTACACTGACAGCCGGCATTATGGTTGCTGCGGATAATTACTCACACTGACAACAGGCATTATTTTTGCGGGGGATAAATACTCACACTGACAACAAGCATTATTGTTGCTGATGATAATTACTCACATTGACAACAGGAATTGCTATTTCTGGGGTTAATTACTCACACTGAGAACAGGCAGTATTATTACTGGGGATAATTACTCACACTGACAGCAGGCATTATTCTTGCTCGAAATAGTTACTCACACTGACTGCAGGCATTATTGTTTCTGGGGATAATTACCCACACTGACAACAGACATTATTGTTTCTGCGGATAATTAATCAGGCTGACAACAGGCATTATTCTTGCTGGGGATAATTAATCACGCTGACAACAGGCATTATTGGTGCTGTAGATAGTTGCTCACACTGACAACAGGCATTATTGTTCCTGGCGATAATTACTCACACTGACAGCAGGCATTATTGTTGATGGAGATAGTTACCCACACTGACGACAGGCATTATTGTTGCTAGGGATAATTACTCACACTCACAATAGGCACTATTGTTGCTGAGGATAATTACTCACGTTGACAACAGGAATGGCTATTTTTGGGGTTAATTACTCACACGGAGAACAGGCAGTATTATTACTGGGGATAATTACTCACACTGACAACAGGCACTATTGTTGCTGGAGATAGTTAACCACACTGACAACAGGCAATATTGTTGGGGATAATTACTCACACTGACAACAGGCATTATTGTTGTTGGGGATAATTACTCACTACTGACAACAGGCACTATTGTTGCTGGGGATAATTACTCACACTGACAACAGGCATTATTGTTGTTGAGTATAATTACTCACACTGGCAACCAGATTATTGTTGTGGGGGGAATTACACTGACAACAGGCATTATTGTTGCTGGGGATAATTACTCACACTGACAACAGGCATTATTGTTGCTGGGGATAATTACTCACACTGACAGCAGGCATTATGTTTGCTGGGGATAATTACTCACACTGACAACAGACATTATTGTTGTTGGGGATATTTACTCACACTGACAAGAGGCATTATTGTTGCCGGTGATAATTACTCACACTGACAACAGGCATTATTGTTGCTAGGGATATTTACTCACACTGACAGCAGACATTATTGTTGTTGGGTTTCATTACTCACACTAATAACAGGCATTATTTTTGTGGGTGAATTACTCACACTGAAAACAGGCATTATTGTTGCTGGTGATAATTACTCACACTGACAACCAGATAATTGTTGTGGGGGGAATTACTCACATTGACAACAGGCATCATTGTTGCAGATGATAATTACTCACACTGACAACAGGCATTATTGTTGCTGGGGATAATTCCAAACTCGAGAGTAATTCCCCCAGATTTTGAGTAAGTATAATTATACTCGGGCTCTTATTGTCACACCCTGTTACATGGTGCCTTGATGTGAACAGTAATTACACTCACTGCTCGTTTGGAATTCTCCTCTTTTAAACTGAGCGTGCAATGGGCTCGGATCTGAGTGAGCCTGATGGGACATTAACTGAATGACACAGGTTATTGCTGTTGGATCCCATTATTGCTGACACCTTCCTTCACATTTCCATGGTAGCCCCTGCACCGATGGGTCAGCAACTGGCTGGAATACAAGGGCCCTGCTTTTTATGTACAGGACACACTTGGGCAGTTTATCATATTTTAGGTAGGTCTCAGTGTTCTTGCTGGAATGGATCAGATTGGTTATAGATGTGGCAATCACTGGTGTTAAATCACAGCTCTCAGTGTCTCCAGCCATGTGTTGACATTGTGTGGGGTGAATTGAATTGTCTGAAGATTGAGATATGTGATGCTGGAGACTACTGAAGGAGGCTGAAAAGGATCATCTAGTCAGCCCTTCTGGCTGAAGATTGTTCCAATTACAGCAGCTTTATTTTTTCCTTGATGTGCTGCTGTACTGCATAACTGGGGATTTCATTGTTAGAGAGCAGCCCTCTCCTCCAATGGTCTCATTCCTTGTCCACTGTCGTTTATAACTAAACATGGCAGGACCTTACAGGTACATCTAGACCATTGATTCTGGTATCACTGAGCTCTGTCCATAACTGGCTACTTATGCTTCTTAGCATGCAAGTTGGCCTGCTTTGTAGTTGAAGGCAATCAGATTTTCTCTAGGTTGTCCACTCATCTCTAGGTTTGGCTGGTGCTACTCCCAGCATGTCCTTCTGCACTCTTCACGACCCCAGGAAGGGATCCCTGGCTTGATGATTACTATACAGTCGGAGGTATGTTTAGCCGTTATGGTTACTATACAGTGGGAAGTATGCCGGGCCGTGATGGTTAGTATACAGTGGGAAGTATGCCGGGCTGTGAGGTTGCAGACTGCATGAGTTGTGCTGCTTCTGATGGCCCACTGCACCTCATGGACTCCTCGTTGTTAGTTGTTCGATCTGTTCAAATTCTGTCCCATTCAGCGCACAGATTGCTACATACAATGGTGGAGGGTCTAAAAAAATTAAGATTGCCCCTCCTCCCTTTCAGGACTGTGGAGTGACCATTTTTACCAATATATGAAATGGAGAGGTGCATCTGCAGCAGGCAGATCGGTGACGATGTGGTCAATTATATGTTTCCCGTCTATTGATTCCCTCACAACTTGCCAGAGAGCAGTCTAGCCCCAACAGGATCCAGCATTAATGCTGAGCACTATATTGACTATATATACCTATATTGTATACATATTTCCTCCTCTGCCTGGCTGTTTCCTGTCAGTGGGACAGAGAGGATGGTGATGTTGCCGGAGACATAGAACTGCTCACAGAATCCTGCTCTACAGACAATATCTGAGTGTTGCTTGATTAGTCTGTTTGAAATATACGGCAGGTCACTTTTACATTTTGTATCATAGAGAGTTACTGTCACTTTATGTCTTACATACTTGAAAATAAACCAAACATCATTGCTTTTCCGTTACAAATAATTGAAGTGAACAAAACTTAAATTACCACCGTACACACCTAATTATTGTACAACTCAGTGACTGTAGTAACCATTTTCAGATTAGTGATTTTACCATCATGCAGTCAGCACATTTCCTGCACATGACATTTTTTTAAAAGAAAGCCTGAATTCAGAAAGAGCGTTATCACACCTCACCACTGCAATCTGCAAAATACCGACCATCAGCCGAATTTGTCCAGGGGGCTTCCAAACTTGAGCTGGACTGTTATTCACACTATCCCTTACAACAAAAACAGCCCGAACCAACAAGGGAGTGCATGAGGCAGCCTGCTCAAAGGTCTATCATAGGGCTTCATGCTGGCCCACATACATTTCAGCACTTGTATAAATGACCTGTCAACAACCATGTCGTGCAATTTTATCTCTGCTGATGACTTGGAGTGTGTCACCAAAACTCTATAATTCTGCACATTGAACCCAATCCCCCTGAAGATGTTATAAATGTGATGGACTCCTGCAGCACATGGGGTCTTATATTGAAACCTCATAAACGATATTGAGTGTACGTCAGCTCCACAATGTCAGTATCCAAACAGTAACCAGACTGAGCATTACAAAGTACCTCATTGTGATTCGTTCACACTTATCATTATATTCTCACCATAAAATTGAACAGAACAACTGGCTGGGTTTGGAAACAAATGGAAACTTCTATGTAAATGTTTTCGGCATTGCTTTAACCACTGACAGCAACATTTTATTACTGAAGGTCGTAAAGCCTTTGATTGCTCACTTCGTACAAACCCACCCATTTGTTTTGTTCAAATTTATAACTGGAATATCATCAAAACAATGCACAAATCACACTAAGGAACTTTCAAATCATGCGCCCAAGTTCAAATGATTAAGCATAAGGACTTTAAAAATGTGCAAGTATTTTTACTTGTATGGGTATTTGTGCTAATATACAAACACTAACATTTTTGTGACAATAATTTAACTGTGTCCAAATGTTCTACAGTCGATACTAGTACATGTTTGCTGCTTTTATCTCGCAAGTCAGTAATTTGGTATGTGAATGTCAATGTCTGTGTGATGCTCGGTATGTAGGCCTTGACTCTGAAATACTGACGTATTGTTTCAAATAGCAAACCCCGACTCCAGCATCAGCTGTTCACAGCAAGCAAGGTACTGACTGGATCCAACCAAAGTGCGCGCACAAACTCTCATCTCCCTGGCCAATATTGGTCATGCTTGGACAATATGTTTAATTTTAGTTCATTCTGTTGCTGATTACGTCAGTATTCATTGCCCATTCTCTCGTTTCCCTTGAAAAGGTGTTGGTGAATTGCTTTCTTGAACTGTTGTCGTCTGTGTGTTTAGGGAGACATAATGAGGGAAGATCTCGAAACAATAACACGAGATAAACAGTGACGTATTGCTAAACTAGGAGTGGTTTGAACAGAATATGAGTGCGCTAGTATTCCCATTTATCTGCTACTCTTGTCCTTCTGATGTCCCTCATTTTGAAAGGTGTAGTGTTCGAATCCTGCGTGAAGGTGTAGCGTTCGAATCCTGCGTGAATTATTGCACATCTTGTGTACAGTACACATTGCTGCTACCGAGTGTTAATGGATTAGAGACGAAGCTGCACTCATCTAGATAAATGGGACAGTAAACAAAACGGTTAGGTGTGAAATAACTCTCACACTGCACTGACACATCGTCACTCAAGGACAGGGATAGTATGGGTTTACACACAGAATAAATGTACACCTATGTTAGCCCTTTCGTATTCCTCAGCCGAAATTCAGCATTGTGTTGGATATGCTTTAAGCCACCAGTGACATTGCCTCCATCAAACAATGAAGGATAGGTACAGCATGGGTTTAGAAACAGGGTAATGTTCCCACTAAACCGACATGTTTCAAATTTCCAGGCCACGTCCAGCATGGAGTTAGATATCGATTAATCAGACTCCATATCGACCCCACTCCAACAGTCCCAGGACAGGTACAGCACAGGATAAGATAAAAAGTAAAATACCACATAAACTGATCTACATCAGGAGCCACCAGAACAGCGTAATCACAGCATCTAATACAGATTGATATTCACACTGTGCTAACCCAATCGAACACTGAAGGTTAGTTACAGACTGGAGTTAGCTAAATGTTAAAGATCACCCTGCAGTATCCCCATCAGACACTCCCAGGAAATGGGCAACATGAGTGGCACAGTGGCTCAGTGGTTACCACTGCTGCCTCACAGCACCAGGGAACTGGGTTTGATTTCAGCTACAGGCGACTGTCTGTGTGGACTTTGCTCATTCTCCCCATGTTTGCGTGGGTTTCTTCACATAATCCAAAGATGTGCAGGTTAGGAAAATTGGCCATGCTAAATTTCCGATAGTTCTCAAGGATTTGTGGGTTAGTCGGAGTAAATGTAGCGGAATGAGTTTGGGTGGGATAGGCTTTGGAGAGTTGGTGTGGACTTATAAGGCCGAGGGCCTTTTTCCACTCTGCACTACCACTATCAGACAGATTCAGGACAGGGAAAGGAAAGGTTTTGACACAAGTTAAAGCTCCATCTACACTGTTCTCTATCAAACACTGTCAGATCAGTGTAATAATGCTGCCACTTTCAGAAGGTTATTTTGTCCTTGGTTTTATTTCGTAAAGAGAAGTTGTAACGGCAGAGGTGTCAACATGTCTCAGAAAGAGCCCAGTTGAAAAATGGTGAGGAGTGGCCAGTTCTCCCGGTTCAGGCATTTGTTCTGATTTGGTTTATTTGGAACAGGGAAGCTGCCAATAGCAGGCACAGAAACTGCTGCAGCTTAAACGGATTCCATACTTCAGTAGATGATCCCTGACTGAATTTTATCTCAGAAATCTCTCCTGCCTGCAAGATTTTGTGTTTACATTTACCTTTCACCAAATTGTGTGTTTATGGGATGTTACGGGAATTGGAACAGCTCATTGGTTAAGTTGCGTTCCTGAAGTGCTTGAGTTTTCAAATAATGAAGTTATTCTAAATTCTGTTTTCTTCGTGTTTCAGCTGTAGTATTTCGATAACATTGTGTTTTGCTTAAAGCTGAGTGGTTTGACCAGCTGCATCACTCCTGGAGTATCCACTCCACATCGTGGAGATCACGCTTGGAATATTGTGTCCTGTTCTGGTCGCCCTACTATAGAAAAGCTACAGATGCTTTGGAGACGATGCAAAGAAGGTTTACCAGGATGCTGCCTGGACTGGAGGGTTTGCCTTATGAAGAAAAGTTGAATAAGGTCGGACTTTTCTCTCTGGAGAGAAGCAGGAAGAGAGGAGATCTGAATCGAGGTATACCAGGTAATGAGAAGCATGGATAGAGTCAATAGCCTGAGACATTTCTCCAGAGCAGGATTGACTGGCATGAGGGGTCATTGTTTTAAGATATTAGGAGAAGAGTATCGAGGGGTCATCAGTGGTAGGTTCTTTACACAGAGAGTTCTGAATGCATGGAATGTGTTGTCAGCAGTGATGGTGGAAGCAGAACCATTAGGGACATTTAAGTGAATTCTGGACATGCACATGGACAGCAGTGAATTGAGGGGTGCGTAGTTAAGGTTATTTTAGTTTACATTAGGATTAATCTTCTGCATAACATCGTGGGCCCAAGAGCCTGCTTGGTGCTGTACTTTTCTATATTCTATGTTGTATGTTTTATTTTATAGAAGACCTTGCCCTTTTTAAAAACTGTCTATCCTTCCATTCGTCCTATCAAAGATGCTGCCTCACAAGTTTCCACATTTTATTCTACCTGCCAATTTTTACCCATTCTCCTCATCTGTCCAAGTACTTTCGCAGCTACAAGCCTATTTGACATTTGCAAACTTAGCAACAATTCCATCAGTTCCTTTGTCCAGAATGTTAATGTATAACGTGAATAGTTGTGGTCTCAACTCTGATTCCTGCAGAACTCACCTAATCACCAACTACCTTCCATGAAAAAGACCTCTTACTCCCTGCCTACTGCCAGTCAGCTAATCCTTTACCCACGCTGAAAACTTTTCCCTGACAACTTGAATTTTTTTCCTATTCTGCAGCCTGCTGTGAAACACCTAGTCAAAGGATAAGTTAGTATTCGTATATTTGAAAAATAGCCAAATTGATGCTGAAAGTTTTGATGACATGCCCTTACATTGCACAAGGAAGAAGCTGATACACAGGAGAACAAACTATGTTAAGAACATAATGAAGATGAGACATGATGTACAGATTCAGTAAGTGAGCAAAAGTTGTAAAACAATGTGAGCGCATTCACACCAAAAATCAAAAAGCTAACATATTTTAAATAGAGAATCAAAAAACAAGTCAAGGGATGATCTGTTTGTTGCTGTCTATGAAAAACAGAAGATTGACTCCCGGACATAGCAAATGACTAGGTTTCTTCACTCGACTGATTTTTGGTATGAAGGTTTTGGTTTAGCATAAACTGCTTAACATGTTAGGCCTGCATTCCTGGTTGTTTAGGTCCACAGATCCCTGGAAATACATGGTCAATTGCTGTTTTCTTCCATCATTCCATTGACACTGGAGCAGTTCCTGCAGATTGGATGGTGGGAAATGTCATTTTACTGTTTAACATGACAGAGAGAGGAAAGTAAATCAGTGGTGGACAGAAGAGTCAGCCTAACGTCAGTGTAGGAAACTGTTAAGTTTTATTATCAAAGTTATATTAGCACGTGGAAAATATTTTGGGAAATTGATAATATTTTACAGCAGTAATCAGAGATGAAATAACTGAAGAATCATTCAGTGAAGTTTACGGGGTGGAGCTAAGAAATAAGAAGGGGGTGGTAACGTTATTGAGGTTGTACTATTGGCCCTAAATAGTCAATGGGAATTAGTGGAACAACTGTGCAGGGAGACTGGGCAGATTTGCAGGAACAATCGAGGAGCAATCATAGGACATTGAAATGTTTCTAACATAGAATGGGAGTGCCAGAGCGTTGAGGATTAGATGGAGTGGAATTTGCTAAATGCATTCAGGAATGTTTCCTCAAGCATTTAATAAGGGGTCCTGCACACAAAGGGGAAAACACGAACTATGTTTGTGAAATAGGGCAGGATAGGTGACTGAGGTGATAGTGGGGGAGCACTTTGAACCAGTGAACATGGTTGTGTTAATTTCACAACAGTTTAGGAGAGTGATAATACTGGTCCATAGGTTCACTTATAAAGTGGGCTAAGACAAATTTTAATGGAACTAGGCGCGATCTTGCGGGGTTGATGGGAGTAGTTTGTTTACAGGTAAACTGATCTCTGACAAGTGGGAGATCTTTTATAAGTGTGATAGTTAGCGTTCAAGGTCTATATGTTCCTGTGAGGATAAACGGCAACGTTGGCAGGAAAAAGGAACCTCGGATGACAAGCGATATTGAGACCTTGACCACAAAAAGGAGGAATGCATCATTCAGGCCTAGGCAGCTGGGAATAAAGGAAACCCTGAAGGTATACAAGGAGTTTACTGAAAAAGGAAATCAGGAGTGCGAAGGGGGGATCAAGATAGTCTTGGCTGAGAAGTTTAGGGTGAACCCAAAGAGGTTCTTTAAGTATATTAAAGAAAAAAAGAATAACTAGAGTAAGAATTGGGTTACCTTAAAGACCAGAGAGGAAATGTCAGTGCAGAACCAGGGTAAGGTTGTCAGTGAATATTTCTCCTTTGTGTTTACTGTGGAGAAATATTTGAATACCTTGGAACTTGGGGAAGGTATTGGTGATAACTTGGGGGCATTCTATATTAGCTGAAAATGTGTTGCTGGAAAAGTGCAGCAGGTCAGGCAGTATCCAAGGAGCAGGAGAATCGATGTTTTGGGCATGAACCCTTCTTCAGGAAGAGACGCTCATGCCCGAAACGTCGATTCTTCTGCTCCTTGGATGCTGCCTGACCTGCTGCGCTTTTCCAGCTACACATTTCAGCTCTGACCTCTAGCATCTGCAGTGCTCAGTTTCTCCTAGACATTCTATACTACATTAGAATAGATATGGGATGTATTAGAGTGCATGAATTTGGATACATGTCTTAGTCCTGACGAGATATATCCAAGAACACTGCAAGGGGCTCGAATAGAAATTGCAGAACTTTGGCTAGATATATTTGCAACACTGTTAGCTACAGGTGAGATCCCGAAAGATTGGAGAGTAGCGAACGTTGTGACAATATTCAAGAAAGGCTACAGAGAAAAGCCCGGGAACTACAGACCAATAAGCTTGAAGTTTGTGGTGGGTTCGTTTTCTGAGAAGATTCTGAGAGATAAGGCATAAATGCACTTGGAGAGACGGGGTTTATTTCAGAGTAATCAGCATGGCTTTGTACGTGGGAGATCAGCCTTACAAATTTGTAAGATTTCTTTGATGAAGTAACCAAGCATGTTGATGAGGGCAAAGTGGTAGACGTAGTCTGGATAGATTTCAGAAAGGCCTTTGATAAGGTTCACCTTGAAGGTTAAATCTCATGGAATCCAGGGCAATATGGCAAATTGGATACCCAATTAGCTTGATGGTGATGAGCAGATTGTAACAGTAGAAGGATGCATTTATACTGGAGAACTGTGACTAGTGAAGTGCTCAGGGGTCGGTGCTGGGCCCATTGTTGTTTGTTACCTATATCAATGATTTGGATGAGAGTGCGCAACACATGGTAGGTAAGTTTGCAGATGACATTAAAATTGTTGGTAACATGCACAGTGAGGAAGGTTATCAGAAATTGCAGTAGGAAATTGATCAGCTGGAGAAGTGGGCCAAGAAACGGCAATTGGAGTTTAATCCAGATAAGTGTGAGTTCTTGCATACTGGAAAGTCAAATCAAGATAGGAATTTCATGGTGAATGAAACGACGTTAAGGACTGTAGTGGAGTTCAGGTGCACTCTTCTCTGAAAGTGGACTAACAATTCGACAGGGTAGTGAAGAAGGCTTTTGACACACTGGCCTTTATGATTCAGGGCAGTAAGTACAGAAGTTGGGAAATTATGTTGCAGATGTGTAGTACGTTAATTAGACTGCACTTTGAGTATTGTATTCAGTTTTGGTCACCTAACTATAGGAAGGATGTTATTAAACTGGAAAGCGTGCAGAAGAAATTTACAAGAATGTTGCCAATGTCCCAACGGTCTGAGCTACATGGAAAGGTTGGACAAGCGAATACTTTTGACTTTACTGCCGAGGAGACTAAGAGGGGATATTAAAGAAGTTTTTACGTTCACAAGAGGCATGGATAGAGTGAATGCACTCAGTCTTTTCCCACTCTCGGGGAAACGAAGACACGAGGGCATCAGTTTAATGTTCGAGGGGAAAGAATAAGAGGAAACCTGCAGGGCAACTCTTTACTCATACGATGGTACGATTTTGGATTGAGTTGCCAGTGGTCGTGATTGGGGCAGGGATATTAACAGCTATTGAAAGGTATTTGAATTAATACTTGAATAAGAAAGGTTGAGGAGGATATGGTCCATGTGCAGGGAAATGGGGTTAGCGTAGATGGATGGTTTGGTCGGCTTAGACCAGTTTGCACAAAAGGGTCTGTCTTTGTGCTGATGGGATTCTATAATCATTTGAATCTATGACTGTAGAGATTACGTGCAAACGGGATGTTTTTAATGTCTGGGGAGTCTAAAACATGTTTTACTGTTGGGTCAGATGGGAAAAGTATTTATGGGTGAGATGAGAAAAGCCAAGGCACTGTACACATTAAAGCATGAAGCAGTTTGTTTTTAAATAGATCTTCATGGTAATCAATTAAAAAGGAAAGAACGTGGGAATATGCTTTTGGTATTGATAATATAATCGTATTGGATAGGGGAGCACTTTTAAACTGATTAATGCTGGATTTTTCCACCCAGTCTTGATGATTCCATGTTTGAATTCAGAGGGATCCCTGTTTCACTTCTTGTCACATATCTCCACCAATCACTACATTTTAAAATATAACTGCGTTGGTAACAGTAAAGATAAATACAGGTCTCAGACTTTATCTAGTTCAGCGTTAACAAGTTTGCCAAGTTTACATATTAAGTAAAAACATTGTCGTTATTTTCAAGCTAAAACTCCCCAAAGAAAGCTACAACGAGGAAATGTAAAGCTCTTCAGAGTGTTATCTTTGAAACACTTTGGAGGAATAAGTGAGGACTGCAGATGCTGTAAAATAAGAGTCAAAACGTGTGGCGTTGGAAAAACACAGCAGGTCAGGCAGCATCCGACAATCAGGAGGATCAACGCTTCAGGCATAAGCTCCTCATCATGAATGCCTGATGAAGGGCTTCTGACCGAAATTTCGACTGCTGCTCCTCGAATACTGCCTGACGTGCTGTGCTTTTCCAGTGCCAGACTTTTTTTTAACTTTGAAACACTTCGAACAAATGATAGTTAAACTCATGACCAAGAAGAAATAACAGATAATACTAGATAGTGTTGCGATGCGGTTCTGCTCACACAGGCTGCTGGTGCTGGACTCCAGTCCTTGACCAGTTGTATTTGGCTGAATGACCTTTGCTTCACTGCCGGGTTTTTTTTTTACAACGCATACCCCACAGAAAGTCACCACAAGTGGGAAAGATGACGTTGGGTTTCTCAGCTTCTCCATGCTCCTGTATAGAGAGACAGAGGGTTGTGAGGTCATGCTTCACAGGCAGCATAAATTCTCTCCTTCTCTGAGTTCCAACATGCAATAGTTTTACCCCAACCCCAGACTGAATGTCATGAACTCTCTCTGAATGTTTCCAGACTGAAATATCTGCCATCTTTAGCAGTGCTACTTATTATTATGTCGGTCAAGAGATTATATTTTTATGATTCATATTTTTATAATATGTTAAAATGAAAAGATGTTATTCAATGACTATTTCCCCAACATTGAGTTTCCTTCACAAGCAGAAGTATCCATTGGATAAACACACAAAACACACTGCTGAAGGTCTTATATGATTCAATAAAATCACCGCTCATTCTCAGATCTCACCAACTAAACTTTGATATCATAAACTCTTCATTCCAGGAATGAGTGAACGTCGATATCCCTGGGAATTACTACACTTACAGAGATCAAACTACAATGCACGAAGAAAACGACTGTTTGAAAGTTCAAAGCTTTTGCAGAAACAAAGCATCGTTTCATTACCTTCTGTCACTTCCTCTATCTGCATGATAACGTCTTTTGAGATTCATGAACGAGGACAGACAAATCTCTCTGGATCACCAAGTTCTGGGATGTTTCTCCATTTCAATCTTTTCCTGTTGTTTTATCCTTTGTGCCATAATATGCTAGTTCCCATAACATATGCAGTGCTACTGTTTCTGACGAATGCTTGTTCACTCACTTCCCCTGCCGATATCTCACTGGAGAGTCTCATACTCCACTTGACAACTTATTGAATGACCATCTTGATGCATGAGTTAATTGAACACCTATAAATTCACTACCATCATCCAAACCATTCAGATACACTGATATCTTTGGCTCTCCAACAATTAAAGCTTTTCAAACCTTACATTTACACATTTATCCCGACTTTTTACTATCTTAGTATTGAAGCTTTAAAGGGCTCATTCTGTGCTCAATTACGTAATCCTGACTCTGCGTAGCATTTTAGAGAAGATGAATCTTCTATTCGAGGGTAACAATTCTGGGTGGTTGAATCGTCTTCCTCGGGCACAATAACAGCCTCGAAAGTCTCTATTGCTTCCTGGAAAGATCTGTTTAAAGTAGAAATTACATTTGTGATGATGCTTTACTTTAACAAGGTGAGTTTGTCCTTTTTTTAAGGAGAGTTTCTAAAGGCAGAGGTGCTGAGCGGTCTAAGAAGAGCTTAATTTAATCTCTTGAGTTTAGTTTAACAATGGCTGGAGAATGGCCAGTTCTCCCAGTTCAGTTTTTCTCTCGTTTGCTCTCCCTCGGGCAGTCACAAGATACTGGAGACCAGGAAGGTTGTAAGCTTTAGCAAATGATTCCTGATTGTCTTTCTTTGGATTTGCATTTGTCTGTGAGAAAAGGAGAGGTAATTACAGCAATAGCTCGGCACTAAATTTGATGCAAATACCAATGGAGTGTTTGGAAATGGCTAGAATACAATGGCAGGTGATTAAAGTTCAGAAATTAGCACTTACTAAAGTCGCTGTAAGAGGATGGAGGTGAAAGTAGGAGGTCAGCTTAATGAGGAGCGGATGAACAACCTCATCGTTGTCAAAGTCCTGTTGAGGATCTCTTCAAATATACACAAGCATTGCTAAATTTGATGATAAGAATGTAGAAACGTTTTCAACTTAATTGAGTAAGTGACTAAAGAATTATATAGCCAGTGACCATATTGGTTTTGTTGATCAAAGTAAAGCTGGAAGGTAGAGTTCGTGAGGTACTCACATCACTGTCAGAGGAGATATCTGAGGCATAAGAGGAGATGAAGAAATCCATCTTAAGTGCATACGAGATTGTGCCAGCATCCTATAGATAGCAATGCAGAAGTCGAAGGAGGGACTGTAGTCAAATGTACATTGAGTTTGGAAGAATCAAAGTAAGGAATTGCGATTGGTGAGTAAGGAAACTAAAAGAAAGATTAAACATGTGACACTCTTAGAGGGACAATTATTTTGAAGGAGTTCAAAAATTGCTGAGGTAATGAAAACTCAAGTGGAAGATCAGAGAGTTAAAACAGCAAGATTAGTACTAAAATGGCAGATGATTATGACTTGGTTCGTAAACCAAAATTGAGCTTCCAAAGTCAATTTCAATCCATAGGGGATAGAATTTGGGGAATAGAGAAAGCCTCTCTTAGTGAGGGAAAGATCGATAACGGTGAAGATAATGAAGATAACCTACCACAGGATAAAATGGAAACCCATGAAGGGGAAAGAAAAGTTAAAAGCTCCAGTGTTTTCACTGCAAAAAAGTAGGCCATATGAAGTCACAGTGTTGGTGTTGCTGGGAGAACATAAATGACCAGCAGGTGGTCATTTAGAGGCTATGAAACTCAAGCTAAAAAAGACAAAAACATTTTTACTGGCTTGGACTGCATAACAATGTAATTGAATTTTATCAGATATATCATTCATGTCAAGTAATAGGAAAACTACAGGCAGTAATAAAATCCGCACCTTTAATAATTACTCCAGCATTTTTGAAAATTTTAAAAAGACTCTTAATTGATTGCGTAGGACCCCTGACTCAAATAGATGTGTCTACGAGAGGTGCAGAGGCCATTTCTTTAAACAATAATACAGGTTAAAGTATTGTAGGAGAGCTGCTCAAATTTTTGACTAGATAGGTACTACCTACAGAGTTAGCACCAGATCAAACGTCAAAATTTATATCAAAGTTATTCAGGGAACGTATGAATAGTTCAGGAATAAAACAAATCAAATAAACTGCCGACCACCAGAATCGCAAGGAGCACGAGAAAGTTGGAATCAGACGTTAACGACCAAGTTAAGGGTGTTTTATGAAGAGTATCCAGATGAAGGCGATGAAGGAATTCTGTTTGTCCTTTTTGTCATTAGAGCTGCAATAAATAGATCGATCAAATTCAGTCCATTTGGATGAGGTTTTTGGGCATGAGGTGAGATAGTCACAAAAATTGGTGAAGGAAAAATTGCTGAGACAAAATTTGGAGACCACATCTCTGGACTATGTGTCAAATTTTTGGGAATTGGTAAATAGAGTTGGGGAATGTACAAAACTGATGTTTAAAAATATCAGATTATGAGATGAAACAGGAAGCAGAAAAAATCAAAAACTCACAATTGTACTGTCAGAGATAAGGTGATAATATTGCTTCCAATGAACCTTAAAAGCAACGTTTCATTGACTTTATCGAGTAGAAAGGAGATTGAGTGAGGTGAACTGTTTGACAAGGTCTCCAGGCTAATGTAGTCTAACTGAGTGTGTCATGTTAATATGCTCAAAATATATTTTGGCAGGAAAGTAAAAAAAGAGACTAAGTTACTTCATACAGCACATAATGAAGAACAAGATTCAGAGGATTCTCAAGTGGACATGCCTCAGATTAGACTGTTCAATGAGGATACTGTCAAAATTGTATTAAATGATTGCATTACCTTCCAGTAGAAAATCAACATGACCAGAAACAGTTAGTAGTATCGCATGGGGAAATATATTTTAATAAACGGGGAAGTAATAATCGAATTATGCATGATGTAGGAAAATGATGAAGTGTTGTTCCACTTAAGCAACGTCCTTGTAGACATAATAGTCTAATGTTAAAATCAACACAACATAAGGTGGAAGTCCAACAGGTGCATCTGGAGGCACTAGCCTTTGGAGCACTGTTCCTTCAACAGGTGGTTAGAGGGTCACATACCGGCCCTCTGACGTTAGCTCATTTGTTAACAACTGAGATTGAACGCATGCTCCAGGACAACGTAATCAAATTGATTTGTAGTGACTGGAGCTCACCCATGATAATGGTTTCAAAACCAGATGGTACACAATGTTTATGTCAGTACAGATAGAAAATCTGATTCACACCTAATTCCACATTAGGAAGACTGTATTGAGAATTGGGACACACATATATTTGCTCTCATGTACCTTACCTCAAAGAGCAGAAACAATTTTGGATTTTGAAACACCGAATAGACTATATAATTTAGAGTTATGTTATTTGTTTTGAAAAATACACCAGCCACATTTCAAAGTAGGAACCAATAAAGTTATTTCAATATTACCCAGTTGTTTGTTATGTATGGATAACCTGGTGATTTTTAGGCATACATCGTGAGAACATTTAGAGTGATTGAGTCAGAGAGATGTGATGCACAGAAACAGACCGTTCAGTCCAACTCATCCATGCCGATCAGTTATCCTAAACTAATCTCGTCCCATTTGCAAGCAACGGTCAAATATCCATTTAATACTTTGCCTATTTATCCTGTTATCAAAGTGCAGGTGTACTGTACCTTTAGGAAATTTGAAGACACAGTAAGGATTTCCTAACACAGTACAAACTGTTCTGAACGAGGTAAAAATGTCGTACTAGGTCAAAACCAATTGTACAGCCGTTTTGCTGTGGAAAAATAATTCAAATTTGCCCAAGCAGTTTGAATTATGCCCCAATATGCTAGAATCTAATAAAATTTGAAGTTAGTATTTTGATAAAATGAAAACTAATGGAACGATCTGATGTTTTATAAGTAACATGTAAAATCTCCCTAAACTCCTACATCCGATAAGAAGGACCTATCAGTCTACTAAAGATCATCTTTTCTCCTTCACAATTTACGGACGGAAAAAATAGGACTGTCTTTTGCTCTAAAAACGTTCTTCGGCCTAACATAGTACTTGTGTTTTACATTTTTAAAATTTAATGAACAGAATGATTTCAATAAATCATGCAATCAAGAAAAAAAACTCACTACCTCTACCTACTACCGTAAACATAAAGTAAGGTTACATGTTGAAACTATAGCTTATTGTTTCTGTGCTGTGAGTCTCCCAAATAGTTTCCTCCATGGTCAGCTGTGAAGTTCACTGTTTGTTAATTTTTCCTAGATGCACTCCGATGTCCATGAACTCAAGCAGAAAAGGCTGTAGCTGTGCAGATTCACTTCTTTGTCAGTCGCAGTTTTGCAGAATTAAGCAAGTTGTTCGAACGACTTCAGGAGAGAGGCTTGGTGATAAACCTGGCTAAGAGTGAATTCGTCAAAGACAAAGTCATGTACGTGGGTCATGTTATCGGACCTCACGGAATGTGAAACACAGATTATTCTGGAAATTCCCACACCCTGTAAAAAAGGGATTGCCTGGAAAGAAGAGGTTATTTTGGAAATTCATTCCGAAATTTACAAGTGTGGCTGCTCCACTCACTGAATTATTGAAGTAATGCAGGAAAATTCATTGAACAACACCCTGTCAGAAAGCATTTGACAGTCTGTAAGCTGTGTTACTCACTGCTGCTGTATTGGCCACACCTAATTATGCAAAGTATTTCAAGATGACTATAGGTGTGAGTGATGTGGGTGTACTCTTACAAGACGAAAACTAGAAGATAGAAAGAACTATTAGATGCTTCTCCGGGAAATTGAAAATTCATCAACAGAAATGTACAGCAATTGAGAAGGAGATTTTGAACTTGGTATCGCCATTTAAGTCTTGGTGTGGCCAATAATGTTCTTTATTCGAGTGTGTGGTGCTGGAAAAATACAGCAGATCAGACAGCATTCGAGCAGCAGGGTAATCAAAGTTTTGATCATAAGCCCTTTATCAGGAATGAGGCTTGTAGGTTAATTGGCTGGGAGATAAATGGGGGGTGGGGTGGAGTGGGGCTGGGGGTAATGTAGCTGAGAGTGCGTTAGGTAGATGAAGTGGAGGTGAAGGAGGTAGGTAGGAGAGAAGGATCAGCGGAGAGGTGGGAAGGCAGATAGACATCTGGGAAAGGTCAAGTGGTTTGGTGCCAAGCTGTCGATTGGATCTGGGATAAGATGGAGAAAGCAGAACTAAGGAAAAAGGAGGCAACTGCATGAATGCCGTGTGGTGGAGGGTCCCAAGGTGAGGCGTTCTTCCTCCGGGCGTCGGTTGAATAGAGATTGGCGTTGGAAGAGACCCAGGACCCAGGACCTGCATGACCTCGGAACAGTGAGAAGGGGAGTTAATGTGTTTGGCCATGGGGCGGAGGGGCTGATTCGTGCATTCATCCCGGAGGTATTCTCTGAGCCATAACCCAACGTTCCAACTCGGCACCGCCCTCATGGCAGGAGCGAGCAGACCGAAATAACCTGTATTAGTGAATGTGTGCATGATTATTGTCAATGTGATGTATATATGTTTTAGTGTATTAACCAATTAAGACTAAAGAGTATCAAATGAACTCAACTTTATACTTTGGTGTTTCTTCTTTTAAGAAAGGAGGGTGACGCTGCTGTCATTTTAATGAGGTGATTTGTTGTTGTTTTTTAAGACAGGTCTTAAAACAGTGATTTAGAGGGAAGAACCTAGTTAAGCAGTGCCACGTGAGTGGTCAGTTCGCCTAGTTCAGGTGTACTCTCATGTTGGTTTAGCTCTGGCAGTCACAAGTTGCTGGAGACCAGGAAGCTTGCAAACTTCAGAAAATGATTCCTAACTGACTTTGTCTCTGAAATCTCTCTGGATGATGTTCTCTCCTGCCTCGAAGAATCTGTGTTTGAATTTGCCTCTTTGCAAAGGAATGTGTTTATGGGATGTGACATGATTGGAGCAATGCAGCAGTAATGTTGCTGTATCACGTCAGTTAACTTTATCAATGGTAACGTCGTTCTAATTTTTTTTTGTTGTTTCTGCTTGCATGAAACCAAGTGACTTGACCAGCTACATCCCTTCTGGAATATCAACCTCACATCTGACTTTAAACTAAGAAAACGTTAGTGTCCAGACTGCATTGTTGAACTATAACACCTTTGAGATAATAAACACCTGCTTATTTTCAGCTAAAATTTGTGGGGCCCAGAATATAAACTGTGCAGCCTACTTCTGACACCCGGGAATGGGGAAGCATGATCTTAGCAGCTACCTGTCAAATAAAGTCTGTAACATTTCCATCTGAATAAAATCACTGCTCCTTCACATAAACTCCCGTGTGTATAGAGCCAACTCTCACCATTCCCACTGATGATGACCATATTATCCCACAAATCAAACAAGTAAACTGGCTCTGAAAATGCTTCAAATGCAGTTATAATCATTCTCATCAAATTGTACTGCTGATGCTCACTGTTTCCAATCTTCTTTGTTTTGTGTATATTGTCAGAACTCGCTCCTCATTCCTCAAGAATCCATCACTCGACTCTGCATTGCGTTTATTTGACATGATTCCAAAAATGCACTGCTCAAACACGGATGACTGGGGAACATTATATAAACAGCATTCCCACTGCTTTTTTTTTTCTTTTGATCAATGGCATATGCAGACTCTCACTCACCTGTAATCAATAGGATTAAAAATCCTAAATACATTTAATTCAATAACATTTGATCATATTTCGTTCTGATGCACAACGTATCATAAACATCTCGAATTCATAAATGGGCCCTTCAGCCCATTGTGTGAAAGGAAGGAATGGAACTTGCTATGCACAATTTTCCACTCACATCTCCAGATTGTTCTACCTTTTTTCTCTCTCTCTTCGTATTATACACACACAATATGCTTTCTAATCAACAGCTTATTTTTTTTCCAGATTTCGTACTCTGCAAATTTCGAAGGCATCTTGATAATGACATTGTTGGAATTTAGAATGATTCTGGTCATTCCCCCCACTATTTCCAGCCATTCTTCCCTCAATGATCGCAAAGTCTTCTATTTAGACTCTTAAATGTGCTGCTTCATTGTGATAGAAAAGGTGTTATATGAAAGCAGTTAACTGGAGCTCTGTGTTCAGTGACTGTAATTAATGCAAATCTCCAATGATTCTAACATTATCGCTGGAGAGTTTCTCTCTTCTATTAATACCAGAGTCCTGTCAATGAGCTAGCCTGTAGCATCTGTAGAAACATCATCTCGACACTAACAGGGATCAGCAGCTCCACAGAAAAGGAGAGAAGAGATCAGAGAACGTTAGACTGAAATATTACAGCAATGGATCAGAATATAACAACATTAAACTGGAATGTTACAACAATGAATCATAGTTTTATAGCATTAAACCGGCATGTAATGACAATGGGCAGGAGTTTATCCTATGGTCTTTCCTGGCTTTCTCAGGAGTGGCCAACCTTGCCAACACGGATCATGTGTGCACTTTGGGTGATCCAAGCTGGTTATTATCCCATCCTCGCTATCATTGGTGTCCCTGGTAAGTGTCTCTATCATACTATTTACTGTATTAGGCGTGTTGCACAGACTTACTGTCCTTTTTTAAAATTCTAAAAGGATTGAAACGTGTCATAATATCCATTCGTTAGCTTTAACTCTTATCAAACAAGTTTAAGCGAAAAACAAAGATCAGCAAGGCAGCCTACATGTGGAACCGCAGAAGATGGGGGAGACTTAATTGAAAAATTTGCATTAATATTTATTGTGAAGAAGGACATAGAAGATTATAAAATGCGGGAAGTAGATGGAGAAATCTTTTTTTTAAAAGTTCATATTACAGAGGAGGAGGTGCTGGATGTATTAAATGCATATAGGTGGATAAATTCCCAGGACCTGACCCTGTAACTCTATAGGAAGTTCGGCAACTGGTTTCAGGCTCCCTTGCTGAGATATTTGTATCATCCTTCGTCACAAGTGAGGGGCCAGGAGACTGGAGGTTGGCTAACATAGTGCCACTGTTTCAGAAAGGTGGTAAGGAAATGCCAGAGAAGAATTGACCAGTGAACCAGACATCAGTGGTGGGCAAGTTGTTGGAGGGAATCCTGAGGGCTAGGATTTACATGTATTTGGAAAGACAATGACTGATTTTGTTTAAACAATATGGCTTTGTGTGTGCAAACTAACGTCTCACGAACTTGTTTGAGTTTTTTTGAAGAAGTGATGAAAAGGATTGATGAGGGCAGAGTGGTACGTGTGATTGATATGTATTTCACTAAGGATTCGATAAGATTCCTGGTGCTAGACTGATTAGCAAGGTTAGACCACATGGAATACAGGGAGAACTAGCCATTTGTCTACAGAACTGGCTCAAAGGTAGAACACCGAGTGTGGTGGTGATGTAGGCTTGCCATTAAAACTGGAGGCCTGTGACCAGTGGTGTGCCACGATGATCAGTGTTGTTTCCATAACTTTTCGTCATTTATATGGATGGTTTGGAAGGATAGTTATCTGCAGATGACACCAAAATTGGAGGTCTTGTGGACAGCAAAGATCGCTATGTCAGAATAAAAAGTCCCGAGAACTGACAGATGGAGTTTAATTCAGATAGATGTGAGGTGCTGCATTTTGGAAAGGCAAATCATAGCAGGATTTCTACAGTCAATGAAAATGTCTTGGGGGTGTGTCGCTGAACAGGGACCTTGGAGTGCAGCTTCATAGTTCCTTGCAATTGAAGTCGCAGGTAAAGAGGAAAGTGAAGAAGACTTTTGTTATGCTTTGTTTTATTGGGCAGAGCATTGAGTTAGTAATTGGGAGGTCAATTTGGGGCATTACAGGAATGGTTAGGCCATATTTGGTATATTGTTTGTTGTTCTGGTCTCCCTCTTATCGGAAGGATGTTTTGAAAGTTGAAACAGTTCAGAAAAGATTGACAATAATGTTGCCAGGGTTGGAGGATTTGAGCTATAGGTAGAGGTTGAATAGACTGGAGCTCTTTTTCCTGGACCTCCAGAGGTGCAGGAGGATATTCCCGATGGTGAGTGCGTCCAGACCTGTCAGTGTCTAAGGATTTAGGGTGGGCAATTAATATCAGAAATGAGGAGCCATTCCTTCACCCAAAGAGTGGTGAGCCTCTGGGAATCATTATCACAGGACGTAGTTGATGCCAAAACATTGAACGTTGTGAAGAGGTGGGTCGTTATTGCACTTTGGGCAATTGGATCGAAGGTTATGGGGAGAAAGCAGCATTAGGCCTACTGAGGTGGATGATCAGCAATGTTGCGATGAATGATGGGACCGGATCGAAGGGCCTAATGGCCTCCTCCTATCGTCTGTATTTCTACGTTTTCTATGTTTCAATGTTACATCCAAAGGTACTACTGGTGTTGGTGTTCAAGATGCTGACCATCAGAAAATGGTACAATATACACAGTCATTCATTTCGCTGGAGAGATGGAGTGTCCCAATATTCAAATTGTTGAGAGTACTGGAACATCTGACACTGTCTCCAAAGAAAGAGAAATGAACAGAAGATATCAGGGAACGAAACTACTGTAATCACCAATAAGTGGTCATGCTGTGTATTTGTGGAAAGTAACATACTTAACTCTGTGGAAAGTAATTGGAGAGGTTTCCTCAGTTGTACTTGAGCTGCAGCATAGATTCACTTAGGATATCCAATGTGACTGACAAACTGAGAAAACATTTTAGAATAGGGAAATCCATGTAAAGAAGTAGGAGGCTGATGTTGGGCTAGGGCAGGGAGTTGAGGCAGTTTGGATATGACCAATACATCCTGAGTTTTCCAGGAACACTTCCCCAACAAATTGGGAAAGCAGGAGCACAGAGTGAGGCAAGTCTTGTTCAAAGAAGAGGTTGTGTCACAGCTGTGTCACCCAATCTCTTTCAACAAATTATTTAGACTTACACCAGGTGAAGACTGGCCTCACATTAATCATGAAGGTCACGGTTTTATTGAGTGCCTATGATCCAGAACTTCCCAGGCAGGAGTAGATGTAAATTACATCATCTCCCACAATGCTGTCCATTGATGTATCCATTAGCTGATGGAGAGAACCTACTCCATGCAAGGTGTACACATTGTTTCTGTTTTCCGAGAGGATGACAGAAAATAATCTCAGAAGTACCAGTGAACACCTATGTAGCCATTGTTTATTGTTCTTCGCAGGTTATCTTGCAATTGATTGTTTCTTGGTCTGCTGAAGGCTATTTCGTGTAGATAGAACGAAAATGACATTCAGAGGGAATTCGAGAGTTACGACACACAAACTCGGAATGAACAATATGTTTCCAAGGCAGGATGAGCAAGTGACTTGCGGAGAAACTTGTCATTGTGGTGTTCCCACCTACCTGCTGCACTGGTCCCTCGGGGTGGATTTGTTTGTCGGTTTTGAAGGTGCTGGCTAAGGAAATGTAATGATTTACTCTGAGGCATATTGCAGATGCCATGACAAGTAATGACAAAGAATTGCATGAAATTAATAGGTGAGGAATAGGGAACCAGAGGAGCTGAACACATGGCTAAAGGGAAGATGCAGGATAGAGGTTTTGGATTCCTGGATAATTGGGTCTCTTTATGAGGTAGATGGAAAATCTCCAAACAGGATGCTCTTCACCTGAACCAGAAGGGTACCAATAGTGAGGGAGAATTTGAAATACCCCACGGAACAGTTTAAGTTAATTTCGCAGGGGGATAGGAACCAAAATTTTAGTTCCAACATACAGGAGGTTGAGAACAGTGAGAAGAAAAATGGTTTCAACGTCGCAAGAGGGCACCATCAAGCAAGAAGCTGATTTACTGTGTGTCTACGTTAATGCAAGGAGCACGCAGAATGTCTTGGGTGAACTTGCAGCATGGGTTAGAACGTGGGAGTCGATATTGTGGCCATTTAAGAGACATTGTAGAGCAGTGATAGGAAAGGTTATTGCAGGTTTCTGTATTTAGATGTTTCAGTAAGAAGAGGGAAGACTGTAAGAGATGGGGGCGTTGGGGAAGATGGTGTGGCATTGTTGATCAAGGACAGTATTATAGTCGCAGCAAGGACGTCTGAGTGTTCGTCTGCTGAGGTAGTAAGAGCTGGTGTTAGAAACAGGGAAGGAGAGGTAACCCTGTTGGGAGTTTTCTATAGGCCTCCAAATAGTTCCAGAGATGTAGTCGAAAAGATAGCAAAAATGATTCTCGATACGAGCGAGAGTGACAGCGTAATTGTTATGGGGAACTTTAATTTTCAAAATATTGTCTGGGAACATTATTGTGCAAGTACTTTAGATGTGTCAGTTTTTGTCCAATGTGTACACGATATGTAGACAGACTAAAAAGGAGCGATGCCACATTGGATTTGGTACTGGGTAATGAATTGGGCACGATTTTAGATTTGGAGGTAAGTGAGCAAATTGGTGATAGCGATCACATTTTTATTATGTTTACTTTAGCGATGGAAAGAAATAGGTACATACGGCAGGGCAAGAGTAGTAGCTGGGAGAAAGCTTAAATAGGATGCAATGCGGCAAGATTTAGGATGTATTGGATGGGGAAGAAAACTGCAGGGATTGTGTACAATTGCAATGTGGAGCTTATTCAAGGAATAGCTACTGTGTGTCCTTTAAGAGTATATGCCTGTCAGACAGGAAGGAAGTGGTCGAGCGAGGGAGCCGTGGTTTATTAAAGAAGTTGAATATCTTGTCAAGAGGAAGAATAAGTCTGATGTTATGCTGAGACATGAAGGGCTCAGTTAGAGCGCTTAAGAGCTACGAATTAGCCAGGAAAGATCTCAAGAAAGATATGAAACGAGCCAGAAGAGGACATGTGAAGCCGTTGGAAGATAGGATCAAGGAAAATCTTAAGGA
Source organism: Hemiscyllium ocellatum (assembly GCF_020745735.1). Taxonomy (NCBI): domain Eukaryota; kingdom Metazoa; phylum Chordata; class Chondrichthyes; order Orectolobiformes; family Hemiscylliidae; genus Hemiscyllium; species Hemiscyllium ocellatum. The sequence continues at coordinate 40,956 of NW_026869056.1, forward strand.
TTTTTCTAGGTATTTCAGCAATGAAATAATAACTAGAGTAAGATTAGGGCCAAACAAAGATAGTAGTGGGAAGCTGTGCATTGAGGCAGACGAGATGGGAATGTGCAAAATAAATACTTTACGTCATTCTTCACTCTGGAAAAAGATGATGTTGTCGAGCAGTATACTGAGATACAGGCCACTAGACTAGATGGGACTGAGGTTCAAATGGAAGGGGTGTGAGCAATTCTAGAAAGCGTTAAAATAAATAAGTCCCATGGGTTGTATGGGTTTATCCTACAATTCCCTGGAAAGCCAGGAAGGAGATTGCAGACTGTTTGGCTTTGATCTTTATGTCGTCATTGTCTACAGGAATCTGCTAGAAGACTAGAGGATAGCAAATGTTGTTCTCTTATTCCAGAAGGGGAGTGGAGACAACCCTGGGAATGATAGACCAGTGAGCCTTGCTTTATTTGTGGATAAAGCATTGGAAAAAGTTATAAGTTATAGGATTTAGCATCATCTAGAAAGGAATAAGTTGATAGGGCTAGTAAACATAGTTTTGTGAAGGGTAGGTCGTGCTTCAGATACCCGATGGAATATTTGAGAAGGTGGACAAACAGCTGGATGAGCGTAAAGTGGTTGATGTGGTGTAGGTGGATTTCAGTAAAGCATTTTATAAGGTTCCCCACGGTAGCCTATTTCACAAAATACGGAGGCATGGGTTTGAGGGTTGTTTAGTGATTTTGATCAGAAGTTGGCTAGTTGACAGAAGACAGAGGGTGATAGTTGATGGGAAATGTTCATCCAGGGGTTCAGTTACCACTGTGGCACTGCAAGGATTTATTTTGGTCACATATCCTTTGTCATTTTTAAAAATGAGCTGGATGAGGGTGTAGAAAGAATCTATTTTGTAAATGAATTCATTTCTATTTCTGCCTTCTGATCCATAGATTATTCCTGAATTAGCCAATACTGACTGTTCTGTTATAACAGAGGAGTCCGCATCATCAAACTCTGCTGTGATCTCCCACCTGCGCTGACTTTATTCCTCTCTCAGCTTTTACCTGAGCCTGAACAAGTTTGTGTACAATTTCAGCATTCTATTTTAAAGTGAATGGAGTTTCTTCCTAAGTGTCATATCTGTATGGCAGCCTCGATCTGTATCCCTGCCTCAGACACTCTGCTTCTGAAAACATTCACCCATGTCTCGGTCTACTTCAGTCTCAACTGTTCTAATAATCGTTTTATTGGCGTCTCACTTTATACTCTCCATAATCTCAGTTTATCCTCAACTCTGCTGCTTGTTCATCAACACACGGAGTCTAATTCATTTGCCACCCCTATAATTATTGACCTACAGTTGTTTCTGGTGTGGGAATATCTCATTTTAAAGTTCTCATTCTTATCAGTGTCTCGGGCATCACTTCTCCAATTAGTCTCATTCCTCAAATCATTTCTCATCGACCCTCAAACGTGTTTTCCCATCCAGATGTGTGCTTAAAATTAATGTGTTTCTTTCTGTTTCCCTCCTTGACCATGATTTGAGCCCCTGTACAGCTGGTGGCACTGTGTCATTGCTTGTATTTTCATTTACTTCCCAAAGCGTCACACGTGAAGCTCCCTGTCAGACAGAGATATCAGCAACTTTGACTCATGACTTTCACAATTCTTCTCTGTCAATCAATTGAAACTCCATGTTAGTCATCTTCAGCTGATCATACTTGAATCCACATGGGGAAACCCCTTGGAAGTTTGAGAAGGATCAGGCATGAATTAAAGACTTTTGGACTGCAGGTACAAGGAGTGGTTAGGAAGGCAAATGTAATTCTCTCCTTCATTGCTCAAGGGGTTGAGTTGAAAAGCAGAAAGGTAATGTTGCAGTTGTACAAGGTGCTGTGAGATCACATCTGCAGTACTGTGTGTAGATTTCATTTCGGTACTTGAGAAAGGATGGCACTGGAGGGGGTGCAGCTGAGGTACATTCCGGCATTGGGTTGGGTGGTGATCTATGAGGAGAGACTGAGTAGATTGGGATTATATTGATTGGAATTCAGAACAATGAGAATTTGAGAAACATATAAAACAATGAAGAGAATGGATCATATAGAAAGAGAGAGGATGTTTCCACTGACAGGTGAAACTAGCATAAGAGGCATAGCTGCAAGATTAGAGGATTTAGGACTGAATTGGGAAAGAATGTCTTCACCCAGAGGGTTATTAATCTGTGGAATTCCTTGCCCGGGAAGTAATTGGCGCTATTCAGGAAACTGTTTTAAAATTAGGCTTTTTTTCTGACAATGGAAGAAAATAACGGATACAGTGAGAGGTTGAGTAAGTGGAGCTGAGTCCACAAAAAGATCAGCCATAATCTTATTGAATGACGGAGCAGGGTCGAAGGTACTCCTGCTCCTAGTTCTTGTGTTATTATCAACAGCTCAAGAACGTGTTGCTAACAATGAGCTGAAAAATAGACTGAAAGGAAGTTCAGTTGATAAAATTGACAGATATTTATATTAACAGTTCACAACAATCGAGCATGATTGGGAGACGACGGCCTTGTGGTATTATCGCTAAATTGTTGAATTAATAGGCTCCGATAACTTTCTAGGACCCGAGTTCAAATCCTGCCACGGCAGATAGTGAAAATTTATTTCCATGAAAACAATCTCGAGTTAAAAATCTCATGATGACCATGAATCCATTGTCAATTGTTGGGCAAACATCTCTGATTCAGTAAAGTCCTTTACAGAAGGAATCTGCCATCCTTACCTGGTCTGGCCTACATGTGACTCTAGTCCCACAGTAATATGGTTGTCTCAGAACTGCCTTCTGTGCAATTAGGGATAGGCAATTAATGCTGACCTAGCCAATGATTCCGTGAACAAATTTTAAAACATCAAAAAGGAATTGATGAGATTGTAAACTTTGTATGATAAGCAAAAATAGTCAGGGTGAGTACCTAATGACAACACAGGCGCACAAATGATGAAAATTGCTGCTAGACTAGAAGTTTGAGACTTTTTTTTAGAGGCCACCAGTTGAAAGCTGTAAAGCGAATCAAGTTGGAGACAATTGATTTAGGAAGGTCAATTGTTGCAAAGTATAAACAAAAATGACATGAGGCTCCATGTGGAAATAACGATAAGAAAAAGAAAAGAATAGCTAAAACCTTTTTTTGGAACAATTGGAAGATGACATCGTGAAATTCCCAGAGGAAAAACGGAAACTCTCAAATAACTCAAACAACTATTTTATATTGGTTGTGACACTGTTTCGACAGAGAATATCCCAAAGGATCGCAGGCCTTTTTTTTTCAGGAGAACTCGTTTGATAAAGGATATGATTATGAATAAACTATCGACCAAAAGCTAGTAGTCAGATTTCGAAAGAATGTGCTCCAGACATATTCCTGGCATTTGTTGAAATATCACTACAGTCCAAGGGTATTTCAGTGGATTCAAAGGTCTTACTGTGATGCCTGTCTTCAAGGAAGGAGGAAGGCATAAAGCATGGAAATAAGGGCCAGGTAGCCTTACGTCTATTATTAGGAAACTGCTTGAGTCCATTATTCAGGAAAATAAACTGTGATTTACAATAACTTAATGGAATTGAACAGACTCAATCGAGTTATATGAAAAGGAGAAGCAGTGATAATAAAAGTGAAACCTTAGATTGTATAATTAGATTTGGTAAGCATTTTGTGAACGACCATATAAAGTATGTATTGCACAAGGTAGGAACTTGTGGGTTATTGTTCAGAGATTGACCATTTGTGCAGACACAAAGGAGTGAATCTTGATGAATATGTCTGTGTGAGTTCAGAGAGCCATAGTAAGTGGAGTACCACAAATGTCAGCCCTTGGACTCCCAGTTGCTTATTCTCTGTATTAAAGGATTTCTTTGGGGTGTGTGTGTGTGTGTGGGGGGGGGGGGATGTAGAATGCAATCAATGCATATTCGATGCTGGTAAAGCTAGGTTGGAGTGCATAGTTTCATCAGGATGTAAGTAATCTGCACTATGTAATTGGAAGATAGAGTTCATTGTAATAAAGTGTGATGTCTAGCACTTCAGAATGAATAATAAAAAAAAACAAATGATTATTTATATGGAGAGAGACTGTGAAAACAAAAGACCAGCACAGAGCGATTTGGGTGTTGTGTGCATGCAAGGTCTGAGAAACCATAAAGATTGATCAATTTCTAGAACAGGATCATGTGTATGCCAGGGCATTGTGGAAGGAAAGATATGTAGGTTGGAGAGTTGGGCTGAGAAACTGCAGATGGAGTTCAATCCTGTCAAATGCGTGGTCATGCATTTTGGAAGATACAATTCAAGAGCGAATTATACAGTAAGTGGAAACGTCAGAGGAAAATTATTGTACAGTGAGGTTTCTGGTTGTTCAAGTCATTTGATCCCTGAAGGTGGCAATGCAGGTCAATAGATTTGTCAAGAAGACGTATGAAATGTTTTCCTTCATCAAACGAGGTATTGAGTACAGTATTTGGCAGGTCATATTACAGTTCAATAAGACTATGGTTCAGCGTTATATTTGGTACATTTCTGGTCGTCCACATTACCAACACGATTTGGATGATTTGCAGAGAGTGCAGAAGAGGTTCACTAGGCTATTACCTGATATGGAGGGTGCAAGCTATGAAGAGAAGTTGAGTAGATTAGGATTATTATCATTCGAAAGACAGAGATGGCGGAGGGGGAATCTGAATGAGGTCTACAAAATCATGAGAGGTATAGGTAGGGTGGATAGCAAGAAGATTTTTTTCCCAGAGTGGCGAACTGAATTTCTAGGAGCCATGAGATTGGATCTGTTGATGGGAGGTATATGTGGTAAATTCATTATGCAGAGGGTGGGGGTTCCTGGAACGCGTTGCCAGTAGTGGTATTATGGTGGACACAATAGTGTCATTTAAGACCTCTCTAGACAAATATATGAACGGGCAGGGAGTAAAGAGATACAGATCCTTAGAAAAAATGCTTTGATAGAAGAACTGGGTCGGCGCAGGCTTGCAGGGGTGAATGGCTGTTCCTGTGCTATAATATTCTTCGTTATTTTTTCATTGATCTTTGTTCTTTGAAACTATGGAAGTTTCAGCAGATATAGTTGAATCATTTATACACACAAGTAAATTACTGGAGGACTGGAGGGTGGGTAAGACTGCATCTTTAGAAAGGCTGGAAGGAAAAGCGTGGAAACGATAGTCTGTGTGTCTGACATTGGTGATGAGTAAGTTGTTGGAAGACATTCTGAAAGATAAGATTTACATGACTGGAAAGGGAATGGCTGATTTGTATTGGTCAGAAAGGTTTTGTATGAGAGGAATCATGTCTTACAAACATGATTTTAGTTTGTTTTAAATGAAGTAAACAGAAAGATTGATTGTAGCAGAATGGTAGATGTTGTTTAAATGAACATTAGCAAAGCCTTTGATTAGGTTCTGCATGGTAGACTAATAAATAAAGTTAGAGCACATGGGATTGCGGGTAAGCTTGATAACTTGATATAAATTCGGTTTTACAGAAGGAGACAGAATAGAGGATTTTGCTTTGGCCTGGAAGCCTGCGACAAGCAGTGTTCCATAGGGATCAGTACTGGATGGACTTTCATTTGTCATTGATGTAAAAGGACAGGATGATAATATCGAAGGCATGGTTGGTACATTTACAGATGACACCAAAATTGCTGCTATATTGGGCAATGAGACAGGTGTCTGCGATTGCAAGGAGATATTGTTCAATTAGTTCAATGGATTGAGGAGTGACAGATGGAGATTAGATAAAGTAAATGTGAGGTACTGCATTTTGATAAAATAAACAAGTGCATGAAGTACATCTCATAATTATACGGCCCCAGGTAGTACTTTAGGCAAGAGAGATCGAGGGATTTTGGTACATAAGTCTTTGAACTTTATATCAAACATGGAAAAAGGATTTTAGAAGGCATTCAGTACGTTTGCCTTGGTCGACCAGACGTTTCACGATAGGTGTCGGCATTTCATACTGAGGTTGTACAGGGCATTGATAAGGCCTCTTTTGGAGTACTGAGTCCAATTCTGATCCCTCAGTCAGAGGAAGGACATTATTAAGCTGATTAGGGTTAAAATATATTTCCTGGAACGTTGCTAAGAATGGAGGGATTGGGGTATAAGGAGAGATTGGATCGGATCATATGTTTGATTCCCTAGACTGCAGAAGATCCAAGGGTAACATTATAAAGTCATGAGAAATATTGATAAAGTGCAAGGCATGTTTCTGTTCCCTCGGACGGAGGATTTCTAAATCAGCAAGAATACTTTAAAGTGAGAAGAGAAAGATTTCAAAAGTACTTGAGGGGCAATTTGTTCTTACATCGAGATATCAGTGTGTGAAATGCACTTTCAAAGGAAGTGGTGGGTGCAGGTACAGTTACAACATTTTAAAGATGTTTGGGTAGGTACAAGCATAGGAAATGTTTAGAGGTATATGGGCCAAAGTTAGGTTGGTAGTATTAGTTGAACAAAAGGTGTGCTTCCATGTTGTTCGACTCTGTGACCATGATTCTTTTGCTTTTTATAAAAAAAAGTTAATGACTTTCCAATATCTGTGTCAAAGTGAATACTTATTCTTAAAATAGATTTCCTAGTTTTAGTCTCCCATACAAGAGGGAATGTCCATCAGGTATTCACCTGATTCACGGTTTTCAAGATCTTGTTTAGTAAAGGAGAAAAATCACTTATACAGAGACCTAAAATGCATATCCTTCATAATACAAGGGCTTCAACTCAGAAACAATAAAGTGAAGTACCTTTGGAAGTTTCTAAATCAAATGATTTTTTTTCCCGCAAACCAAAAGAACTTCTGATAACAGATATAAACTGATCCCTGGAGCACTCACTGGTTTCAGTTTCACAAGACGAAAATCAAAATAAAACTCTACTCACAACGTACTGCTGTAAATCAGGAACAAAAAAACAGCATCTCTTGGAAAATCTCAGCGGAACTGGCAACTTCTGTGAAGAGAAATCAGACTATCTTGATAAATTATTTTATCCTGGGCTCTTTAAAGTTATTTCCAGGCACAGGTATCGAGCAATCTTCCAGAGCAACTAGAGCAAATAGTTTGTGAAGCCTTAGTTTTTTTTCTTAAAGTTGGCACAATACAAGCAGCCTCAATGAGTACAGTCAAGCTCTCATAGAACCAGGGCGTATAGTCGGTAGTTTGCAGCAGTTGTAGCCGGGATCTCAACAGGGTTGGAAACTGTACTACATGTCGCTGGCTGCTACTCTCTCTGAATTTTCCCTTCTGGGTTGCAGGATTTGCGTTGTCCTGCAATTTGTTTTTCTGAATTTTGTACCCAGGGTGTATTTATGAGCTGTTCCCACATTGGAACAGTTACTGTTTAGTAGTAAAACAATTCTTTAAGTTTTGCTCAGTTTTCCAATCGAGTTAAGTTATTCCACGTTCATCTTTCTTTGATTATACTTTTACTATCGTGTTCGAATAATTTATGCTTTGCGTAATGTCAATTCGTTTGATCTATTAAATTGGATCTGGAACACGGCACCTTACATTTACCTTTAAAACAAGAAAAAGTTAGGGTCCAGACTAACTTCTTAATCACTTTTCAGAGTTCTGATCTCATCTGTAACACTGTGTAATGGGATCGCTCTTATTTTGGGAACAGTGGATTAATTCAAATGGGGGATAATACCTTGTTTCCTCGTTTGTTTAAAAGGATGTAATATCAACTACTGCTGGTTCACCAACTCCACTGTGCAACCAACACGTTTCATAGAATCCGATCAGTGTGGAATTCAGTCCATCTAGTTCACACTGACCTGCCATAGAATGTCATACAATCATTTCTATCCCGGTAACCCTGTGTTTCACATGGCTAATCCATCTAAGCTGCATATCCCTGGGCATTATGGGCAATTTAGCATGGTCAGTCTACCTAATCTGCACATCTTTAGACTACAGGAGGAAAGCGGAGAGCTCATCGTTTGTTTGAGAATGTATCAATTACTGCGAATCACTCACATTGTGCGGCTATGTGATGCTTCACAGAATAGCCTTGGCAACAGAAAGGAGTTTGTCTGATCCCTTGCAATGCTGTCTCTGAGATATTAGAGAAGGAGGCGGACATGTCTAGCATTGATCTGCTGGCACCATTGGGTCACTGAGAATGCTTTCGCACTTATCATTTGTCAGAGTGTAGAGCAAATAAAATGCAACTAGCAGAACGTGCAATGAAATTATTTCGTCTCATTCCATCAATGGTTCACTGAAGACAACTGCTGTGTGAACACTCCTTAATGTTTGTCATTAATACCTCCCAAAGAAAAATTAATTCTACATGGCAGAGGGGGTTCAGACGTTTCTCTATATAAGCCCCAGTACAGCTGAAATCCTCTCCGCACCCCTCTAGAGAGAGACTGCATGCATGTGTGTGGGTGTGTGGGTGTGTGTGTGTGTGTGTGTGTGTGTGTGGGTGTGTCTGTGTGTATTTCTATTGATGTTGCTGTTAGCTTGTATGATGCTGTGACCTGCTGCTCACCTTCTCTGACTGAATTCCAGACGGTTTTCAGCTTCCATCACTGTCTATGCAGTGGAGTGAAGAGGCCAGCAGAATGTCGAATTCCATCACATTAAGCAACGCAGGGACCATCAGACCAGTCCCACACAGAGATACACACAAATGCTAATACGCACAGTTACACACTCTAATATATACACGCAGATGCAGACATACGATTAAATGGGCATGAGCTCACACACACACACACACACACACACACACACACACACACACACACACACGCACACACACACACACACACACATATACAGATACACTGACACGAGACAAACATGGGAGTCGATCGGTATTTCTCTTTCTCTGTGATAAATTCTCACTATTTCACCCACTCAGTAAGGTGTGCCACATTGTTTCTATTTCTCTTTTTGCAGCATGACTTTTTTTTTCTCTGGGTCTTTGGGATGTGTGTTGTTATTTTTGACGCTCGTTTGATATCAGTGTATGCCTTGATCACACCAGTGAGTCTGTCAGTATTTCAATTGATCTGCAGGAGAAAGTAAGGACGGCAGATGTTAGGGATCAAAGCTGAGAGCGTGGTGCCTGAAAAGCACAGCAGGTCAGGCAGCATCCGAAGACCAGGAGAATTGGCAGTACAGGTATAAGACCTTCATCAGCCCTGTCTGTAATCCGGATTCTATCCTGGCATGCTTTGCTTTTCCAGCACCACACTGTCGGCTTTGATGTCCAACATCTGCAGTCATTACTTTCTGACCTGCTCTACTTTTCCAGCGCCACATTCTCTTTCAGTTATTTTGACTGGAATGTGACACTATGACAACTTCGATGCTTGTTGATGTCACCAAACCTGGAAGAATTGCAAAGTGTGTGGAGGACAGAGTACAACAACAACAGGACAATGCCAACTTTTGAGAGTTATAAGGTAACCAGGAAGGATCTAAAGAGAGAGCTAAGAGCAGCGAGAATGGGACATGAAAGGCTTTCTACAGGTATGTCAGGAATAAAAGGTTGACTAGGGTAGGTATCGGTCCAGTCAAGGATAGTAGTGGGAAGTTGTGCGTGGAGGCGGAGGAGATTGGAGAGACACTAAATCAATACTTTTCGTCAGTATTCACTCAGGAACAGGACACTATTGCTGATGTGAATATTGAGTCACAAGTGATTAGAATGGATGGCCTTGAGGTATGTAGGGAAGAGGTCTGGGGAATACTGGAAAGGATGAAAATAGATAAGTCCCCTGGGCCTGATGGCATTTATCCTAGGATCCTCTGGGAAGCTAGGGAGGAGATAGCAGAGCCATTGGCCTTGATTTTTATGTCGTCATTGTCTACGGGAATAGTGCCAAAAGACTGGAGGATAGCGAATGTGGTCCCCTTGTTCAAGAAGGGGAGTAGGGATAGCCCGAGTAACTATAGGCCAGTGAGTCTCACTTCTGTTGTGGGCAAAGTCTTAGAGAGAATTGTAAGGTCTGATTGAAGATTTGTAGCTCGGGTATCCATTGTTGTGGTTCTGCTCGCCGAGCTGTAAGTTTTTGCTGCAAACGTTACGTTCCCTGGCTAGGGAACATCATCAGTGCGGTGGGAGCCTCGTGTGAAGCGCTGCTTTGATGTTTCTTCCGGTATTTATATTGGTTTGTTCTTGCCGCTTCCGGGTGTCAGTTTCAGCTGCAGTGATTTGTATCTGGGGTCCAGGTCGATGTGTCTGTTGATGGATGTTCTTGCCGTTTCCGGGTGTCAGTTTCAGCTGTAGCGGTTTCATCCCCAAACTCCATCAATAGACACATTGACCTGGACACCATATACAAACCACTACAGCTGAAACTGACACCCGGAAACGGCAAGAACATCCATCAACAGACACATCGACCTGGACCCCAGATACAAATCACTGCAGCTGAAACTGACACCCGGAAGCGGCAAGAACAAACCAATATAAATACCGGAAGAAACATCAAAGCAGCGCTTCACACGAGGCTCCCACAGCACTGATGATGTTCCCTAGCCAGGGAACGAAACGTTTGCAGCAAAAACTTACAGCTCGGCGAGCAGAACCACAACAACAGAATTGTAAGGGATAGGATTTATGAACGTCTGGATAGGAATAATGTGATCAAGAATAGTCAGCATGGTTTTGTGAAGGGCAGGTCGTGCCTCACAAACCTTATTGAGTTCTTTGAGAAGGTGACTAAGGAGGTGGACGAGGGTAAAGCAGTAGATGTGGTGTATATGGATTTTAGCAAGGCGTTCGATAAAGTACCCCATGGTAGACTAATGCAAAAACTACGGAGGTATGGCATTGAGGGTGCATTAGAGGTTTGGATTAGGAATTGGCTGGCTGGAAGGAGACAGAGGGTAGTAGTTGATGGAATAGGTTCATCTTGGAGTGCAATTACTAGCGGTGTTCCACAAGGATCTGTTTTGGGACCATTGCTGTTTGTCATCTTTATAAATGATCTAGAGGAGGGGCTTGAAAGCTGGGTGAGCAAGTTTGCGGATGACACGAAAGTCGGTGGAGTTGTGGACAGCGAATAAGGATGTGGCAGGTTACAGCGGGATATAGATAAGTTGCAGAGCTGGGCAGAAAGGTGGCAAATGGAGTTCAATGTAGCTAAGTCTGAAGTCATTCACTTTGGTAGGCGTAACAAGAAGATGGATTACTGGGCTAATGGTAGGCTACTTAGTAGTGTGGATGAGCAGAGGGATCTTGGTGTCCATGTACACAGATCTCTGAAAGTTGCCACCCAGGTAAATAGAGCTGTGAAGAAGGCATATGGTGTACTGGGCTTTATTGGTAGAGGAATTGAGTTCCAGAGTCCTGAGGTCATGTTGCAGTTGGATAAGACTCTGGTGCGGCCTCATCTGGAGTATTGTGTGCAGTTTTGGTCGCCATACTATAGGAAGGATGTGGAGGCATTGGAACGAGTGCAGAGGAGGTTTACCAGGATGTTGCCTGGCATGTTAGGAAGATCGTATGAGGAAAGGCTGAGGCACTTGGGGCTGTTCTCATTTGAGAAAAGAAGGTTTAGGGGAGATTTGATAGAGGTGTACAAGATGATTAGAGGTTTAGATAGGGTAGACACTGAGAACCTTTTTCTGTTAATGGAGTCAGCTGTTACTAGGGGACACAGATTTAAATTAAGGGGTGGTAGGTATAGAACAGATGTTAGGGGTAGATTCTTTACTCAGCGGGTTGCGAGTTCATGGAATGCCCTGCCAGGAGCAGTGGTGAACTCTCTCTCTTTATGGTCATTTAAGCGAGCATTGGATAAGCATATGGAGGTTATTGGGCTCGTGTAGGTTAGGTAGACTTTGGTCGGCGCAACATCGAGGGCCGAAGGGCCTGTACTGCGCTGTATTTTTTCTATGTTCTATGTTCTAAGTTCAGGTATATTTCATCCGACAATCAAATCAGGACAATATGAGGTGATGTACTATGGAAGGAAAACAGGCTGTACAGTTATAAACGGGGTGCAGGAGCAGAAGGACCTGGGTATATTTGAGCACAGATTATTGAAGATGTCAGGACAAGTGAGGAGAGCAGTAACTTTCACAGATTAGTTTCAGTATCTGAGCTGTTTGCAGGAGGAGTGTAGGAAGGGGCCTCCGTGCTCCCTTCCTGGGAGGTGGTGCTTATGATGTGTTATGAGCCCACCCTCCTGCCCACCAAGACCGTGGGTATTCCATTTGTACCAGCTCCATAAAAAAGCGAGATGGCATCTGGGCCAAGGTTTCTAAGTTATGATGGGGGAAAAGGAACGGAGCTGCCAGCGGGTTTAACGTGAGAATTACCAATCACTGAACATTGCTCCTTACTCGGTCCGTGGGACGTGGATGTTTCAGAATCTCCACACGAGGCATCCCGTCCTCTCCGGCTCAAACCAAGGTCCTCACCACATGGCGGGGAGAAGGGTCTAAGGGAACAAATGTCCGGCACTCCACCACTCGGCTTGGCCTTTCCTGTCCTATTCCAGCATTTTTCTCCTGGATTGGGAGAAAGGGCGGGAGTGAGTGAGTGTGGGGCCTGGTGATCGTACTGCTCTAGGTGGGGGGGGGGAGGGGGACGGAATGAAGAGGTTTTCGGTCCGGGTCTGTCCACAGCGTTGTACACATGCAGCGTTCTTAATGTAGGGGGTACACTGGATTTGAGAGAAGCAGAGAGAGAAAGAGAGAGGGAAGGTGTTGCACGCAATAGTGAGGGTGATGGCACATGAGCCTTGCTCGGCGTCGGTGCTATAACAGAAATACAGTGAGTCTGAGGGAGCAGAGACAATACAGTGACCCTTATACTGACAGAGCAGGGAAAGTTATTGATGCTTGTCCTGTATTGCTGGACATTTCTTCAGACCGCAGATACTACACTGAGCTGGGTGGTGAGCTCAGACCATGCTCGGTAGGTCTGGTGGTGTGGCCCCCTCTGGGAAGAGAATGGTCCTTCTCTGTGCTAGCCCATCCACGAGGACCTCCATACCCCTGTCGACAAACCGTGGTGTAATTGCCTCTTATCTGCCATGCTTGGGGTAAACTGTGCAGGGCAGCTCTGAACTGAGAAAGGTCAGCCGTGTGCACCTTGGCCTTTTAAAGATGGCACCAATGCCAGGGATCACGGAATATCCGTGGGCATCCAGACGATGCTGAGTCCCTCCAGCCATGATGGTTGGTAGAATCGGGCAGGTATTGAATGAGTGGGACACCATGGGGTGGGATAGGTAGTTAATGAAGTGAGTTAGATAAGTTAGCACCAGGAAACTAGCTCAGCCTCGTGTAGACGATCCCTCTGTCACGCTCAACGGAAATGCCACTGAGATAAATTATTGTTAGATTCAGCCCAATGGATCGAAGTCTGTTCTGACCCAACTCCCATTTACAAAGCTGCAGAACAAATGTTAATCCAAAACTCTCCTGAAATCACACCAATATCCTGTTCACCCATCATTCCACGAAGCACTGGCTCATGTTACAGGATACTGTCGAAATGTCGGCATTTCAGCATTCTGGAAACTGTGATCACATCCTTCCATTACGTTAGGACAAAGTGAGGACTGCATGATGAGAACGTGGGAGGCTCACTGTGTTGAATTACCTACTCTTTTCCCAATGTTTGTATGCAGTCTGTGGGAAAGCTCTGTCAGTGTTATCACAAGATCTCAGATGTTAGGAAGGGGGGTATCTGTAGGGTTGACAGGCCTGTGTTTACCTTTTCGGATGCAGAAGTTAGTGCCCAGTGTTCTGTCCGGTTTTATCCTTTAAAACCTCGAAGCAGTTTGATACAATTGAATGCCTTGCTTGGCTGTTTCAGAGACCATTGAAACCTGTGTCTGGAGTTGCTTTCAGGTTAGACCAGGAAAACGCGGGAGATTCACTTCTTGAAAGTACATTGGGGAAACAATTGCTGTTTAAAATTGACATTGGGTTCAAGGTCATTATTACTGACACCAGATTTTAGATTTCGATATTTTATTAACTGTTATTAACGTCCACCAGCTGTCAGAGCATTAGCCTGGTCTGGATTAGTAATCTAGTGACATTTCCGTTGCCACATAGGGAGCTATCGCAAACCACGCTGAGCAGTTTATTTCTGTGCTGCTTGACAACTTTGTCAAAAAGAACACCCAACCATTTGACTTTCATGATGGAATGGAGGGGGTGATGTTGGTCATACTCTAATTATTCTCTTCTTAAGGGAGTTGTCAAAGTTGTGCAATTTTCTACATTGCCATATAGAGGTCAGATTTGGAACTGGAATGAAACAGCTTCCCCAGAGACACGGCTTGTTGTACATTGCCTTTGTCATGTCTACTGTGTTCAGATGATTCTTCATGTCGCATAGAGTAACATACCACTGGTCACAAGCCTCCAATTTGAAAAGCAACCCTCCACTGCCATCTGTAATTCTGTGGGCATACTGATGAGGTGAGTTAAATCATTGACTCAACACTTCCAGCTGAGTATGTCGCAAATAACTACATGCTTGCCTTTTGCACTGATGTGCAGAGCTGTTCCATTATTAAGAAGGGGGACATGTATTGGGCCCTGTCCTGCAGTGAGTTATTTAATCCATTTATGATTGGATGTGGCAGGACTGTAGAGCTTCGAACTGATCTTTTGGTGTTGCAATTATTCAGCCCTCCCTATCAGATGGTAGTTCTGCTGTTTGGAATGCAAACAGTCAAGTGTGGTAGCTTTATGGTTTGTGATCAGTTTTGGGTACACATAGTTCTGCCCTGGCATGTTCACCACACTCGTCGATGAAGCATAGATTCGTTTATTGGTAATGGGAGACTGAGGGATAGTCCCAGGCAAAAAGTTACAGATTATGGTTGAATATAATTTTGCTTCTGCTGTTGTGGTCTACAGCATCAATTGGAACACGCAGTTTGAGGTACAATATCTCTAATACAGTCCTGCTGCCTGTCCTCCAGTTCACACCAAGACCCATTCACCCACCAGCCATGTACTCAGTGACCTACTCTGGTTTCTGATGTGGCACACTTCCAATGTTATACTCTCATTCTACTGAGGGTCTCTCCATGGTGTCACACTTACAATTTGTCTCATTGCCCAACACCCTTTAACATAATCATCTGAATCCTCAGGAAAGGCTGAGGCACTTGTGGCTGTTTTCATTGGAGAAAAGAAGGTTGAGAGGTGACTTGATAGAGGTGTAGATGATTAGGGGTTTAGATAGGGTTGACCATGAGAACCTTTTTCCACGTATGGAGTCAGATATTACGAGGGGGCATAGCTTTAAGTTAAGGGGTGGTAGGTATAGGACTGATGTTAGGGGTAGATTCTTTGCTCAGCGAGTCGTGAGTTCATGGAATGCCCTGCCAGTAACAGTGGTGGACTCTCCCTCTTTATGGGCATTTAAACGGGCTTTGGATAGGCATATGGAGGAAAGTGGGCTAGTGTAGGTTAGGTGGGCTTGGATCGACGCAACATCGAGGGCCGAAGGGCCTGTACTGCGCTGTATTTTTCTATGTTCTATATTCTTTCTATGTTCTTTCCAGTATGTGCTATCTTCTGTGTTTAGAGTGAATGCATGTTACTCTGTTTCTCTCCCTGACTAACAGTAAGAACTCTGTAGTGTCAGTGATGCCAGCTTTACGTCATTTCAGAGACACGGAAATTGTGTTATCTTTCACTGCCAGGCATATAGCGCTAAAGGGTGAACAGGGCGTTCGAGCCAAGTTGACACGTCTTTGAAACGTGGTGAAAAGCAGAAATTGCTATAGAAATTAAGCAGGTCTGGCAGCATCCGTGTAGTGAAAGCAGACTTAATCATTTGGGTGCAGTGAACATTATTCAAGGCTCATAGTTTCCTTTTTGTTCTCGTTTCAGATTTCAAGTATCCAGAGTTATTTGGTTAATTGAAAATGTGCTTTTTCCATTTCTGGAGAAACACAGCAGATCTGGCATAATCTGCGGAGAGAGAGAAACACAGTTAGCGTTTCAAGTCGAGTGTGACTCCTTTTCAGAATAGAAAAGGATTGGAAAATAGACTTTTGAATCCCTTCAGCGAGGTAGAGGAGGGGTGACGGGTAACAAGATGGTGTGGAAGATCAATGCCACTGATACGTTGACTTTTATTTCTGACAAAAGAGAGTCAAATGTAAAATGAGTATTAATTAGTTTGTGAAAGGGGGAAATAGGTTCCTTAATTAAGTGCAAGACAAATGATTCACAAACAGGGCAAGTTCATTGGGAGACCAGGAGAAAGAATGTGTGAAGAATGGAGAACAGCCATAATGCGGTCAGGATGTGGAAGTATGGAATTGAATAAAAAATCCTTCAGGATACAACGTACCAAGGTCTAAAGTGAGGTGTTACTCAAGGTTGAATTGTGCTTCATTGGAGAATTACAGCAGCCCAGGACTGAAATTTTAGCATGACAGCAAGGTACGTTATTGAAATGGGAAGCAATGAGAAGGTCCGGGTTATTCCCACAGACAGAGTGGGAGTGTTCCTCAAAACCGTTCCTGTTTGGTCTCCCCAATGTAAAGAATCCTGCATTGTGAGCAACAATGACAGGAGACTCGATTGAAAGAGTACAAATGAAATGCTGCTTCATTTGGAAGGTGTGTATTGAGTTGTTAAGAAATAATGAATGTGTCCACGCTCTTTTCAAATATCCAAATTTATTTCTTCTTATATGTAGACCACCTAGTTCCACAGCTTAGAGAGAGGAAGTACTATAGGTGCGGGAGGTAAGAGTTAATAAACTTGGAGCTGGATAAACACAACAGACCAGACAGACTTATAGGAGCAGCAAAGGCAGTATTTTGATCTTGGAACTTTCTTCAGGACTGGTGAGGGGGAGAGGAGCCCAGAAATGGAGTGATGGGATATGGAAGGGCGGCGTGTAGGTATAGTGGTGGTAGGTATATGCAGGTATGAGGTTGCTGTGATTGGTCAGTGGGAAGGATGGAACAGATAGAGGTGGGTTTGGTCAGGGAAAAGGGACAAGGGATAAGGCTCTGGGTGGAGGGCTTTTGAAGCAGCTTCAGTCAATATTGAGGACATTTCAGTTTCAAAGGTAATCTCTCAAGTGGTGTTACTCTGACGGTGGACAGACTAAGGATGGTCATGTCGCTGGGCGAGTGGGAGTGGAAATTAAAATGAATGGTAACTGGAAAGTCGAGTTGGTTGTTTCGTGCAGAGCACCAATGCTCCACACAGAGCCTGATCCTGGCCCACCGAGCTCGTCTCCAACTTCCAACATGGTCTCCTCCATGTTGTGGAGACCAAAGGGCGACTCAGGGACATATTCATGTAGTATCTGCTCTCTGCACGCTTTAGCAAACTCAGCATTCCAGTTGTCATCCATTTCAATCACTCCCCTCCCCGTGTTCATCCGGCAACAGGTCCATCTTTGGTCTCCTCCACTGTCAGAGTGAAGCCAAACAGAAACTGGAGAACACAACTTGATATTTCAGCTGGAGACCTTACAGCTCAATGGTCTCAATATTGACTTCACTGGCTTCAAAGTCTCTCAACCCACAGCCTTACCCCATGTCCTCTTCCCTGACCTGACCAAAGTTGTCCATCTTCCAACCGTATGTCTGTTGCATCCTTCCCACTGACCAATCACAATATTTCCCTGCCTGCATCCCCCATCGCCATTCCATCTACCCTTCCAACAGCTCCACGCCCCTCCCTCTATTTACTTCCCGGTTCCCCTTCCCTCACTCCAATCCTGATGAAGTCTTTCAGCCTGAAACGTTGACTTTCCTGTTCCTAGGATGTTGTCTCACTTACTGTGCTTTTTCAGCTTCATATGGATTGGGGACATAGTTGCACGTTGAGACCTTATCAGCAACAGATTTTATTATGCTTTTCATATTCTTTTTTGTCTGTTTACTGACAATCTTATCTGAACATTCTCACTGCAGGATCTAGGAAACATTCTTTTTGTCACTAATGCTCCTGTCTGCTTCGAACTGATTTCCTTTGTTTTAACCGGACTTTCATCTCTGCTATTCACAATGGCATTGTAAACGTAACTCTTGTTATGCTGTAGCTTAATCACACCATTTCCAATATACTTCACAACTTCCTTGTTCTTATATTCCACACATCTTTTCATAAACCCAAAGATCCAATAAGTCCTTCTATAATTTCCTGTCTTCTTGTCCCTCTCTCCTTAAACGGGAAGGTTACATTTACCAGTCCTCCCTTACTCCAACGTTTACTGAAAGATCACCAGCAATGCCACAACAATCGCCTTCTGTGTCACTGCGAGCTGTTGTCCAACTGGTCTCGCTGATTGATTCAACTTCACCTTCCCCAGCACCTCCTCCTTACTGAGGTCAGTATACTCACCTCTATACCCTGACTGTCTTGAAGTCTGGCATTTTAATGGTGTCTTCCACCGTGAAGACTGATGTAACGTATCTGTTCAATTCCTCTCCCATTCCATTGCTTCCCATAAATACCCAAGCCTTATTTTCCAACAGTCCTTTGTTTGTTTTTTACTCTGTCTTCCTTGTTATATATCTAAAAAATCGTTTTTATTATTATTTTACACGATTATGAAGCGTAATATTATATTTCACCCTCTCCTCCCATTTGCTGTTATTAGTTATCCATGCTCGAATTTGTAAACTTCGTAATCCTTTGGATTCCCAATAATCTTCACCACATTGTGTGCATTTTCTTTTGTTTTTATGCTGTCCCTGAATTTGTTATCATTCAAGGCTGACTTGTCTTCTGATGAATATTGTTCTTCTTACTTGGGGTGAATTTCTGATGTGCTGCTGAATTATCTCCTGAAACCTCTGCCATTGCTGTTTCACCATCTTCCCGTGCTCAGCTTCCCTTCCAACTAACTCTGGCCAACTGCTCCCTCATGTCTTGTAGTTACATTACTCAATTATAAGACATCACATTCAAAAGTGAGCAATAGCTGTAAACAGAAGGAGGCAAGTCTGAGGCATAGGACGGAAAGAACGATTGGACGATGTATCAATTAGATTAAAAGAGAAATCGAGAGACAGATAGAGAGAGAATTTCGACATTGAGATATAAAAATAGAGAAGTCTACATGACTGATATATGTAGATATATTTCTGCATTTGGTTTGACAATTCCTGTGTGTTGTGGTCCTTTGTACAGTGTATGTGCAACAGAATTATATGTTGAAATGTCGGTCTGATGCCAGAACTTTGATCTCCAGCAATATGACAGGCAACAGTTGTTGACAGAACCCAGCAGGCCAATGTATATGTTTCCCAGTAGAAAATTGTTTAACTGAAATAAATTGGAGCACAAGAAGCAGGAATTTATAACATATATCCTGACAAGAATTAGAGATTAGGTCTGGGAATGCAAGGAAGAGGCAGGAGGTAGAGGGTACGTTAAAAGAAGGGGAACATAATATCTCAGCTGAAGACTAAATAACATGTTAACTTTTTATAAATTTTGTACATCACGTGCATCATTTTTGTTAACTATGTCTGTCTTGTTCATTCTGAATATGGTGCACACATATGAACATTCTTATGTATCTGCACGCTTGCACACACACACACACTCACTCAAACAAACAGACACACACATACAGACACTCACACACACACACGCACACACACACACACAGACACCCACACACACAGATTCACACTCACACACAGAGACACACATACAGGCACCCACACACACTCACACACAGAGACACACGCACACGCACTCATACACACACACGTACTCACACAGACACACACACACACACTCTCACAGACACAGAGGCACTCTCTCTCTCTCTTTCTCTCTCTCTCTCACCCACACACAGATGCATACACTGATCAATCGTTATTCGGCCATTCCATTTCAAATTATCCTGTTTAATTTACATTGTCACTTGCAATTCCTTCTTCCAAATATATTCAGTTTCTTTCTCTACATTTGATGTTATTCTGTCTGTCAAGAAGACATTGGGGACTGGGGGGATGTCACTTTACTCCTCATCAGTCTCCACAGTCTCTGTCTTCTATTCCTTTCTGTTTCTTAGCCCATTAAAAATACATTTTGTGTCTGACCCTTGAATCCCGATAAACAGGTCACTTTTTTTAAGATTACTTACAGTATGGAAACAGGCCCTTCTGCCCAACAGATCCACAAAGAACTTCCGAAGTGTAACGCACCCAGACCCATTCCCCTACCCTCTATTCATCCCTGACACTATGGGCAATTTAGCATAGTCAATTCACCTAAACTTCATATCTTTGGACTGTGGGAGGAAACCGTAACACCCGCCCACGCAGACACGGGGACAATGTGCAAACGCCACACAGACAGCTGGCCAAAGCTGTTCAGTAAACAAAACATTTACTTTTTGGGTAAGGCTACAAAGAAATCTAAAAAAGAAAAGGCATACAAACTGTGCAATTAGATGTTTGCACCTTTGCAAACAAATTATTGAATTGCATTGTGTAAACGATAATTGACTGATAAAAGATATGAGAGTATAATCCTGCGAAATACGTAGCACAGTGAGAGAATAACAAGCGATTACATTTAAACTTGAGGATGATGGACTAACATTTATTATGTCCAGAAAAAAAGATGGTGATTTGTGAGAAATTGCATTTTCCCCATGATATGTAATTCCAAGTAGCACACGTACCAGTGTGGAGACCCCATGTTGATTGAGAGGGAGCTCCAGGCTCGGAATGAATTCTCACCGTCTAAATGTGCAGTTGATGCGTGTCTCTGCACTGTTCATAAATCTACCAGTAGCTTTAATGCCTTACTCCTGAAATAGTTCGCCATTCCCACCAGCTTCTAACCTCTATAGGAGTGCAATAATGTCTTCTCGGAGATAGAAGGCATTTCCTTGAGACTTGGCACAAATCATTCACTTTTCCTTCTCACGTTCAGCAAACCAAGTTAAAGTGACACATATGTACCACGAGTAAAGTACCAGGAGGAACAACATAGAACAGTCTATCTGTTTAGGCTCTGCTTCACTCTTTGTTATGTTGGGGCATCAAATACATCTTCCTATTTCTGTACATGTGGTTCGATATGCTGAATGGCCACCTCCTGGTCATCTGGAAGGAGCTCAAGGACCTGACTTGGCGACTCCGGTGTTCCTGTTTAATATCTCGATGTGCTGACTACGCTCCTTCCCTCCTTATGTCATCGGCAGGAGTATGTAATAACCTTATGTAATAACCAAGCATCTAAATTGAGAATTACTGCCTCACATCTAGTCTGAAGCGGATTTTGAAAATAGACCCAGAGGAAGGTCAGTGAGGATACATGAGCAGACATTCAAGCAGATATCCTGAACCGCTCAGTAATTATTGTTTCTGTTCAAAAGAAGAACTCCATAAGCATGTGAAACACCATCGTTCACAAAAGCTCTCAAGAATACTAGTGATGAGCATTAGTGGAGGGCCAGATTTATAATGTTTATTTCAGGGACCATAAGCTGATGTTAAGCATGAATTTCAGCTGTGCTTCCTGATTTACCCCGTCCCGCCCCCCCCCCCCCGAAAACACTGCCATTGCTGCTCCATCCTCTTCCCTGCTCGTCTCCCCTTCCTGATTCCAGGTTCTTCTTCTCAAATTACAGAGTACATTCTCTCACATTATGGTCCCTACCCATTTCACCTGAGCTCTTTAATCAAGTCTACCTACTCTGCTGTAGTATCAAGCTGCGTTTTGTGCTGCCACTTTACCTTTGGTCTCAGTGTGGCTCGGCCTCTCCATTCATGCTGTTTTACACCTCCCACTCACATCTCATTCTGGAAAGTTTCCTTCTTGGCGTAAACCTTATTGAAAACACCTCTCCCCCTTTGCACTGAATTCACACTGTGATCCAAATTTCAAAAAGTATACTCAGCCTTCATCTCACTCTGCGAAAGAGAGCTGCACTCTGACTGTGTGGTACAAGAATTCCCCTTCTTATGTGGTTCAGGCCAGAGATGCGCTTTCACTTTAGAGATCATCACACGATTGGAGAAAGCAATTCAGGTGTTTGACCTCTTATTGGTACTCGTAAGAGTTTCCTGTTGCCTTAGTGTTGTAACATGGAGGAAAACAAATCACAGTATGAAGCTTGGGCTGAGTGTTATTTATCTGTCATTTGAACACTGTTTCTAAATTTGCAGTGTTTATCTTTAAATGCTTGTTCGTAAAGTTAGTGTCAGATAGCATGTAGGACGTTGAGGGATGACATTGTAGAAGTTTATAAAATCATGAGAGGTATGAATAGAGCGAATAACCAAGGGATTTTCCACGGAATGGGGGAGTTCAACCATAGAAGGAATAGGTTTAAGGTGAAAGAGGGAATATTTGAAATGGACGAAGCGTTAATGTTTTCACACAGAGGGTGATGTGTGTATATGGAATGAGTTGTCAGAGGAAGAGTGGGAGATGCAAGTACGGCTATAACATTTAAAACTCATTCGGACAAACATATGAATGGGAAAAGTTTAGAGGCATATGTACAAAATGTAATCAGATGGGACTAGTTTACTTTGAAAAAGCTGGTCAGCATGGACAAGTTGGACCAAGGGTTCTGTTTTTGCGCTATATGACTATGAATCTAGAAAGGGAGGAAAAGAGAAAAATCATATGGTGTAGTCAATTGGCAAGAAATACAAAAAACAAGCAGCACGAGCTTTTCCGAGCATATAAAAAAAGTTCAAGATGAGTGTGTGACCTTAGGTGAAATTAAGTCAGGAAAGTATACTGATGTTAATTGGAGGGTGTGACTGAATAATTGCCCATAGGGAGCAGACAGATAACTTAAACCCGTGTTTTACATCTTTCCTCACAGGGGAAAGCACAGTAAGTATTTCAATGGTGTAAACAAAATGGTAATATGAGAGAAGTTCTTGAACCATCTCTAACAAAAGGAAAAAGGATTTTTCTAACAGATAAGAGTAAGAGTAGACAGGTCAGCAGTAATTCATAGCTGGTTTTGAAAGAAGTGGCCACAGTCTTGGAGTCATTCCGCCCTCTCTCTCAGATGTTAGTTCTGCTGTTTGTTAATGTAAGCAGTAAGTGCGGTAGCTTGAATGGGTTGTCATCAGGTTTAGGTACACACTGTTCTGACATGGCATGTTCACCCACACTCATCCCTGATTCGGAGATCGGCTTTATGGTAATGGTAGACTGAGAGATTATATTGTTGTTGAATATAATTCTGCTGCAGCTGCTACTACAGTTGCTATGATTTGCAGCATCACATGAATGTCCAGTTTGAGCAGCAATATCTGCCATACAATTCGCATGGGGACCCGGTCACCCATCTCCCCTGTACACAGTGCCCTATCCCGGTTTCTGATGTGGAAACGCTTCCTTTTTGAAAATTCCTTATCCTGTTAGGGTCTCTCCATGATGCCATGCCTCCAATTTGTACATTCCTCAAAAGCATTTAACGTTTTTATCTGAATCTTTCCCCCTCCAGTAATGCCATCTTCTGTTTAAAGCGAATCTGTTTCCCTCGGTTTCTCTCCATGACCATGATTAAGACTCTGTCGTGTCGGTGATTCCAGCCTTATGTAGTTTCAGAACAGATGAGTTTGTATACCTTGCGTTATCATTCACTTCCCGGTGTATGGCGCTCCCTGTTGGACAGGGACGTGTGAGCAGCTTTGACACACATGCTTGAAAGTTGTTCAAAAACAGAAATTGCTGAAGACACTGACAAGTCTGACAGCATCTGTGGAATGAAAGCAGAGGTAATATTTCGGGTTCGGTGACTGTTCCTCAAAGCATCCAGTAAGTCCAACAATTTTTGGTTTTCTTTCAGATTTCCTGTATCCAATGATCTTTGCTAAATTGAAAATGTGTTCTGCAACTTTTCATTTTTGAAGGAAATCAGTGAGTTAGAGAAACAATGTTAATCTTTCAAGTCCAGTGTAAATCTTCTTCAAACGTGTAAAGGATTGAAAGACGAGCGTTTTAGTATCTTGGCAGAAGTGGGAAATAGTGTTTGGAGGCTCAGTGCGAAAGACAAATGGGCTTTAAATTGTGGTGAAAGACACACAGATATATCAATGTTTAAATTAACGTGTAAATATTAGAAATTGATTTTCTCTGTAGAATGCAACATAAACAAGACACGAACTTAGGGAGCCCAGGAGGGAGAGTGTATGGAAAAGGGAAAACAGCCATCATGGGTTCAGACAGTGAATTTATGGAATTGAATATTAACTCCTACAGACTGTAACGTACCAAAGTGTAAAGTGAGGTGTTACTCGAGCTTGGGTTGTGCTTCATTTGAATATTGCAGCAGCCTGCATTTTCTTAGAATCCCTACAGTGTGGAAACAGGCCCTTCAGCCCAACAGGCTTATACTGACCCTGCAAAGAGTATTACACCTAACATCAACATCCCTGAACACAATCGGCAATTCAGCATGGCCAGTTCACCTAACCTGCACAACTTGGAACTGTGACACAAGCTGAAAGCTACGCACCCCTCAACTCACTGCTATCCATGTGCATGTCCAAAAGTCACATAAATGTCCCCAATGACTCTGCTTCCACCACCACCTCTGGCAAATCATTCCATGCATTCACAACTCTCTGCGTAAAGAAAATACCTACATCTGACATCTCTCTTTTACCTTCCTCCTAATATTTTCAAACTATGACTTCACGTACTAGTCAATCCTGCCCTGGGGAAAAGTCTCTGGATGTTGACTCTATCTATTCCTCTCATTATTTTGTACACCTCGATCAGATCTCCTCTCTCCTCCTTCTCTCCAGAGAGAAAGGTCCAAGCTTGTTCAAACTTTCTTCATAAAGCAAGCCTTCCAGTCCAGGCAGCATCGTGGTAAACCTTCTTTGCACCCTCTCCAAGGCCTCTGTATCTTTCCTATAGCAGGGCGTCCACAACTGGACACAATATTCAAATTGTGGTCTCACCAGGGACAGGTCGTGCTGCAGCAAAACTTTGCGGCTCTTAAACTCGATCCCGCTGTTAATGAAAGCCGAAACACCATATACTTTCTTGACACTCTATCCACTTGGTTGGCAACTTTGAAAGGATCTGTGCACTTGTGCACCCAGATCCCTCTAGTTCCACCACACTGCCAAGAATCATGTATTTAATGCTATATTCAGGATTCGAATTTGACCTTCCAAAATGCATCACTTCGCATTTATTCAGGTTGAACTCCATCTGCCATTTCTCAGCCCAGCTCTGCATCCTGTCTATGTCGCGCTGCAGCCTACAGAAGACCCCTATACTATTGACGACACCTCCAACCGTTATGTCATCAGAAAATTTACTAACCCACCACAAACCTCCTCATCCAAGTCATGTATAAAAACTACAAAGATCAGAGGCCCAAGAACGTAGCCCTGTTGGATCCCTCTCAACACTGTCCTCCAAGCAGAATACTTTCCATCTACAACCACTGTCTTCCTTCAGCCAGCCAGCCAAGTCTGAATCCAGATAGCCTAATCTCCCTGTATCCAATCCTTACAG
This sequence comes from Hemiscyllium ocellatum, assembly GCF_020745735.1. Lineage (NCBI taxonomy): Eukaryota > Metazoa > Chordata > Chondrichthyes > Orectolobiformes > Hemiscylliidae > Hemiscyllium > Hemiscyllium ocellatum. The sequence goes on from NW_026869056.1 coordinate 66,437, forward strand.
ACTTTATGAATGAGCCATCAATGGCGAACCCTCTCAAATACCTTGCTGAAGTCAACATGCACCACATCCACTGCTTGACCGTAGTCAACCTGTCTTGACACCTCAAAGAAATCAAGAAGATTTGTGAGGAACGACTGCCCTTTGCTCACACTATGCTTTGCCAGATAGTCATAAATCCTATCCCTCGGAACTTTTTCCAAACTTTGCTGACCACAGACATAAGACTGACTGGTCTCTAATTGCCAGGGATTTCCCTATTACCATTCTTGAAATAAGGAACAACTTTCGCCTCCTTCCAATCCTCCGGTACGACTCCAGTGGAAAGTGAGGGGGCAAATATCATCACGAGTGACTTTAAAACCTCCTTTCTTGCTTCCCGGAGCAGTGTAGGATAAATCTGGTCTGGCCCTGGGGACGTATCCATCTCAATGTTTTCCAAAATTGCTAGCACATCAAATTCATCAATCTTGACCTGGTCAAGACTGATCTGGCCCAGCTACTCTAAGTTTTCATTTACAACACGTTCTCTTTGCTTGGTGAAAATCGAAGCAAAAAACTCATTTAGGGCTTCCCCTATCTGCTCAGACTCCATGCAAAAGTTCCCTACGCTATCCCTGATCGGCCTTACCTTCTCCCTGATTATTCCCTTATTCCTCACGTATGAGAAAAATGCTTTCGGATTCTCTCTAATACTTCTTGCCAAGCCTTTTCTCGTGCCCCATCATGGCTCGCCTCGTTCCATTTATGAGCTCCTTTCTAGCAAGACTGTAATCCTCTAAAGATGTGCTAGATTCTTGCTTCCTCCATCTTCCGTAAGCTGCCTGCTTCTTTTTGTCGAGAAGTTTCTCTGTTCTCATCATCAATGTTCCTTAATCTTACCCCTTCTTACCTGTCTCAGAGGAACAAATTTGTGTATCACTCGCAACAACTGCTCCTTAAACAGTCTCCACATATCTGCTGTGCCCTTTCTGTGGAACAATTGCTCCCAGTCTGTACTTCCCAACTCCTGTCTGATAGCGTCATAAATTCCTTTTCCAAAATTAAACATCTTCCCTCGGAAACTGCACCTTTCACTCTCGCAGACTGTGCTACATGTGAGGCAGTTGTGATCACTTTCAACAAAGTGCTCTCCCACCGTGAGTTCTGACACCTGTCCTGGCTCGTTGCTGAGCACCAAATTCAATATAGCCTCTCCCCTCGTCGATCTATCTACATACTGAGCAAGGAAACGGTCTTGAACACACCTGACAAAAACGGCTTCATCCACACCATCTGCACTTAGGAGGTTCCAGTCGATATTGGAAAAGTTGAAATCACCCATAACAATAACCCTGCTACGTTTGCATTTTTCTAGAATCTGCCCGCCTATGAAAACTTCAATCTCTCTACTGCTATTAGGTGATCTGTAGAAAACCCCCAAATGCCGTGACTGTTCCCTTGCTGTTCCTAAATTCCACCCATACTGACTCAGGAGACAAACCTTCATTTCTGTAGCAGTGACGCACTCTCTGATTAGCAATGTTACACCCTTTCCTCATTTTCCACCCATCCTGTTCTTTTTTAGATAAAATTAGATTGCTTTCAGTGTGGAAACAGGCCCTACGGCCCAACAAGTCCACACCAACCCTCCATAGAGCAACCCACCCAGAACCAGTCCCCTACATTTACCCCTTCATCTAACACGATAGGCAGTTTAGCATGGCCAATTTACCAAAACTGCACATCTTTGGATTATGGAAGGAAACCGGAACACACCCACGGGGAATATTTGCAAACTCCACACAGACAGTCCACTCAGTTGGGAATTGAACCCGAGTCTCTGGCGCTCTGAGGCAGCAGTACTAACCATTGAGACACTGTGCCGCCCCGAAACATTTTTAAACGTTTTAAACCCTGGAACATCAAGCAACCATCCCTGCCCCTGTGAAACCTACATCTCTGTTATGGCCACGACATCGTAGCCCCAAGTACTGATCCATGCTCTAAGTTTGTCACTCTTACTTCAGACATTCCTTGCATTAAAGTAGACACACTTCAACTTATCCCTTTGTTTCATCGCGTGAGAAACCTTCCTGAAAGATTAAATATATCCTGTCACTGTCCTGTCTGCAACTAACCCCCTCTCAGACATGTGGTCTTATTCCTACCCCCCTGCCAAACTCATTTAAACCGGCCTGAACCACACGAGCATACCTCCCAAACAGGACATTTGTGCAGCTCCAGTTCAGGTGCAACCCGTCTTTCGTGTATAGGTCCCACCTTAACCAGAAGGGAGACCGATGGTCTAGGTAACTGAAGCCCTCCCTCCTGCACCACCCTCGAAGTCACGTGTGAAGCTGCATTCGCTGACTATTCCTCATCGCACTAGCTCGTGCCACTGGTAGCAAACCTGAGATCACTACTCTACTCGCCCTGCTCTTCAGCTTCCAAACTAACCCTCTGGAGTCACTTTTCAGATCCTCACTCCCTTTCCTGACTATATCGTTGGTGCCAAATGATCTGGTTTCCACAGCCTTCTGTGGTAAGGAATTCCACAATTCCACCACTCTGTGGCTAAAGACGTATCATCTTTTCTCCGTTCTAATGGGTTTTCCCTTTTCTCTACGCCTGTGTCCTCCTGCCAGTGCCAACGTCCTCCCAATTTTGTCGGTATCCAGATCATTCAATATTCCGTAAGTTTCAATTAGATCGGCCCTCATCCTTCTAATCTCCATCGAGTAAAATCCCAGAGTTCTCCGATGTTCCTCATGTGTTAAGCTTTCATTTCTGGTGAACCTTCTCTTGACATACACCAAGTCTAATACATCCTTCCTGAGGTATGAGGCACAAAATACTGATTAGAGCCTTAGAAAGCCTCGGAATCCCCAGCATTACATCCTACTCCTCTCAAGATGAATGACAACATTGTATCTGCCTTCTTAACTACTGACTCAACCAGCAAGTTTATCTAAGGGGAATCCTGCGCTTGGAATCCCAAGTCCCTTTGTTACTCAGAGTTGTGATTTTTTTTTCCCATTTAGTAAATAGTCCATGCCTATATTCTTCATAAGAAAGTGAATGACCTCACACTCTCCCACATTGCATTCCATCTGCTGCTCCTTTTCCCACTCACCTCAACTGTCGAAATCTTTCTGTAGGCTCCCTACCTCCTCAATATTAGGTGCCCCTCTACCTATCTTTGCTTCATCTTCAAACGTAGCCAGAATGCCTTCTGTACCGCCACTCAGATCATTAACCTATAAAGTGAAATTTTGTGATCCAAACACTGACTTGTGGAATACTGCTAGTCACCGGCTGCCATCCTGAGAGAGACAATTTTATCCTCACTCTGCATCCTGTTAGAGAGCCAACCTTTTATCCATGCTAGTACCTGTCCTTTGACACCATGGGTCCTAATCTTACTCTGCAGCTTCCTGTGGGGTACCATATCAGAGGCTTTCTGGAAGTTCAGATCAGTAACTCTCTCTGGTCCAACCCGTCGTTACCTCCTCAAAGAATTCTCATTATCTTGAGAGCAATGTAGGTAATTGAAATGGGGAGCAATCAGAATGTCAGGGTCATTCCTACAGACAGAGTGGAGATGTTCATCAAAGCAGTTTCTGTTTAGCTCAGTAATGTAAAGGAGACTGCATTGTGAGCGGCAATGACAGGAGATTGGATTGAAAGCGTAAAAGTGAAATGCTGCTACACCTGGAAGGTGTGTTTAGAGCCTTGGACAGTGAAGAGGGAAGAGATGAATTGGCAAAAGTTGCAGCTTCTGCATTTACATGGGAAGGTGCCATGGGGTGAGGGGAAATGTTCTGGGTAATGGAGCGTGCCACAGAAGGAATGGTCCCTGTGAATTTCTGACAGTGGATGGGAGGGGAAGATGTGTTTGATGGTGCTGTCCTGCTGGAGGTGGTGGAAGTGGCGGAGGATGATTCTGTGAATGCAGATTCTAGAGCAGCAGGAAGTGAGGACAAGAGGAGAACTATCATTGTTCTGGGAAGGAGGGGACAGAGTGAGGGCAGAAGTGAGGGAGATGGGACAGACATAGGGGATTTCTCGTTTGAGAGAAAAGGATGACATGTAGGAAGCTTCCCAAAGGAACGTGGCATCATCGAACAGAAATGACAGAGACAGGGAAACTGGGAGAATGGAGTCAGCCTCCGCTGATCATGTGTTCAGCCCCAAACGTAGGTTCCCCCTGAATGATTGAAAAGAGCTAGGCATTTCAAATGCAGATTTATGTCATATACCTGGTCAAACACGGAGTGTGAAAATAGACACAGATGAAGGTCAGCAGATGTGTGTGTATGTGGGGGTAGGGGTGGAGGGTGGGAGGGTGAAGGTGTGGGAACATTTAAGCAGGTACTGATTAATAACTCTCAGTAATGTTTGGCTCTGGTGAAAAAGAAGATGATATGAAGATGTGAAGATGAACCACCCTTGATGCACAAAGGCCTTGAAGGATACTAATCAATCACAAACTAAAGAATTCAGATTGGTGAGCTCGAGCGTCGGCCATATTTGTGAAGTTTACTTTTGGAACAAGAAGCAGATGGTATAAAACAAAATACAAAGAAAAAACATTTCAAAACTGGCAAGAAATATGAAAATAAACTAGCCGCAAGAGTTTTCCGATATCGAATAAAAAACATTCATGATGTGTGTGTGACCCTTGGAAGGAAGGCAAAAAAGTATATGTGGGATACCTGGAGGATGTGACTGGGGAACTGGTTTCAGGGAACAGGCAGAGAATTTAAAACAGTATTTTACATCGTCCCTCACAGGGGAAGGCACGAAGCGTTCCAATATTATAAACAAAATTGGAAGTTTTGTACTGTCTCTAACAAAATGAACAAAGCTTTTCACAAACAGAAAAGACCAAAGGTAAACAGCTCATCATCAATTCATAGCTTGTTTTAATAGAAGTGGTTACAGAGTGACTGGCGGCACTGTGTGAAATATTCCATAACTCTCGGGATTACAGGAGTGTTCCAGTGAAACTGGCGAAACTGCAAAGTGGCGTCTGTCTTCAAGAAGAGAGTGAGTCTTCAAGTGTTTAGGTGCTCCCTTTGTCTGAATCGTGGAGCATATTTGAGAGGCTTAATGGCCTCATGATGCACTTTCATTCTGAGTGATATATAAAAAAAGTAAAACGCTACTCCTTCCTCTGATGCGTTACATGCTGGGGGATGAACATTTTGCTGAAGTTGAATTATTTTGAAAATTATCTGGAACATTGTACAACCGACATCATCCAGAGAATTCTAGAAACTGCACTCATAAGAACATTTTATAACCATGTCGGGGTATTGCATAAGTGAGAGAGAGAGAGAGCGAGAGAGAGAGCTGCATTGCAGTGGTGAGAATGATGGAGCCTTATTCTGGGGAAGGCGCTAACAGATATACAATGAGTGTGAGATAGTAGAGAGAATACGGTGACCTTTATCCTGACAGAACGGGGAAGGGTATTGATGCTTTTCCTGTATTGCTGGACTTTTCTTCGACCGCAGATACTGCACTGAGCTGGGTGGTGTGCTCAGAACATGCTCTGGGAAGAGAATTGTCCCCCACCGTACTAGAACAATCACCAGGACCTCCGTGCCCCTGTCGACAAGCTGTGGTGTAATTTTCCCTTATCTGCCATGCTCGGATAAACTGTGCAGGGCAGCTCCAAACTGAGAAAGCTCAACCGTGTGCCCATTGGCCTTTTAATAATGGCAGCAGTACCAGGGATCAATGAATATCCATGGGCATCCGGGCGATAGTGAGCACTGCCAGCCATAATGGGTGGGAAAATCGGGCTGGCGTTGAATGAGAGGGACACCATGGGGTGGAATGGGTAGTTAATCAGTTGTGTTCGATAAGATAACACCAGGAAACTAGCTCTGCCTCGTGCAGATTTTCCTTCAGTCACATTCGATGAAAATGGCACTGAGACAAATTATTGTAGGATTCAGCCCAATGAGTTGAAGACTCTGCTGATCCTACTCCCAGTTACAACGCTGCAGGACAATTGCTTATCCAAAACTCTCAATCACCTTAACTTACACCAATATCCTGCTCACCCATCATTCCTAGAAACAGTGGCTTATATTGCAAGATGCTATCGAAATGTTCTCATTTCACAACTTTTCCTATCATCAGACCCTTCTCTGAAATTCTCTCTTAATCTCCCCCTCTCTTTTAACCAAGTTCCTCCCGTTTGTTGGTATTTAAACTGATTCCCTCGCCATCTCTGTCTGGCAGTGAATTTCAAACCCACAGCACTCCTGTGTCATGCCACAATGGAGATATGGAGCTGTAAATGGAGAGGTGCTGCACATCCTGTCACTTCCAGCATGAACTACTAGTTTCCCCACGCTGGGCAGTGATCTAGCATAGTGTTACATAGCAATTCAGCGATTGGTGCACACAGCTGCGTATTCTGGGAAGGTAACTGCTCCAGATTAAAAGATAAATTCACTGCTATTCACTGCACAGCTCCCCATGCTGCACAGATATCCAGTCCGTGTTTATAGAACAATGCCTTTGTATGTTCTGCACAGCGCCCTGTGCTGAACAGATCATCGAGTCCAAGTTTATAGATCAGTGCACTGTTGGACACAGAAGTAGTGAACATGTGAGCTCTAAACAGTGTTCGATCCTGAACTGATTGCTGAGCAGTACACTAGCCTGGTCTACGCAGTGCTTTATGTTGAGGAGGTACCTCATCTGGACTTGTACGGGTCCGGGCTGGATCTGAGAGGAGGATTGGGTATCCGATATAATTCCTGATATGATTATCACTCCTCCAGCTCGGCCCATTCCGCTGGTAAATGTGAGGTGCTGTGATTGAGATAGAATTTACTTTGTCGAAATATTCGACATTAAGCAAAACACAATTTATTCGAAGACTGTCGATAAAAGACAACAAAAGGAAGAGGAATTTGCAAAACTTAATTCTGTTGTAAAACTTAGCAGAATAATAGTTTATTTAACTACTATACAGTAACTGCTCCAATATGGTATCATCGGATAAGCACACAAATGTCAAAAAACAAATGCAGGAAACAGATTCTCTGACATGCAGTTCTCCAATCCAGGAGGAAAGAACATCAAAAGACACTTCAGAGAGAAATCTCAGAGACAATGTGTAGCACCCGGGAGAGATTTACTGCCTTCCAACCCTGCTGAGGCTCCAGCAATAACTGGTGAAAGGTAAAACTAAGAATCCTGATTCTGCAAGAGTTTGACCATCACTCCACAGGACAAGGCCGCGGCTGCAAGAACATAAGGAATGGACTGCATTTACATCGTCTATGGCTCTGTGGGTGTCTCTTAAAAATGCCTAAACCCACCTAAGCCATTTAATGCTGGACAGACAAAAGTCAAAGTTAAACATATATAAATAAAGCAAAAAGATGCAGCTGGCCTGGTGATCAGACACAGACGGCCTCGGGAGCCCAGCAATTCTTATATTGCCAAAAAACAGTAGAATCATCGAGGTTGTGAAGAGAAAGAATTATGTCTCTCCTTTACCTCGATGTTTACAACTGGAGATGTGCCATTAGCCCAATAATCATCGATATCAAAATCCCACACAACCAAGTATTATTGTGATATATCAGAGTTGCCGTGAAATGGGTTAACTACAGCTGTTTGTTCAGTGACTGTGATTGATATCAGTCTTCCTGGACCTAACTGGGTCACTGGAGGATATCGCTCTTCCATAATTAGGGACTTCTTTCAACTTGTTATGCCATAGTATTCGGCGCAGAGTCAACCTCAGCAAGATTGGGATCAGCAGCTGCAGAGAAAGAGAGATCAGAATCTGAGAACATTAGAATGTTCCAAAAATGGATCAGAATCTGAGAACATTAGCCTGGAATGTTCCAACAATGGATCAGAATCTGAGAACATTAGGCTGGAATGTTAGAACAATGGACAGGAGTTTATCCTCGGGTCTTCACTGGCTTTCTCAGGATTGGCCATGGTTAGAGTTGCGGATACGAGCCGTACTGATGATTATTCAAGCTGGGTACTATCCCATCCTCGCTATCATTGGTGTGCCTGGTAAGCTTATCTCTATCAATTCTATGAATGATGCTGAATGTTATTGCTATTCTGGTTGATTATATTTAACAAAAACATAAACTTTCAGTCACAAACGCCACTTCATTCTTATGCATTTCCAAACTGCTTACTCATAAACATCTGAGAAGGTAAAAAACTGTTCGGAACCTTGAGTCTCCTCTTTACCGTGAACTGTTTTATATCTCCATATTCTCTCTGTCATCAAACCTGCTGACGCCCCCCTTCATAATATCCCCAATCTCCAGACTTGCCTGAGTTCTGTTGCTGACTTCGCTATCATGTACCCCTTCGTTAACGACAGATTTTATGGCTTCAGTTCTCTTCTGACCTCTCCTCCAGTTACAAATATTTTGACCACAAACGTGTTATTTTCTCTACAGTTACTTCATAACAGGGACTCTTAAACAGAGTAATAATTACACTGACTGTGTAATTCAGAGGCGCAAGTCATGACTCTAAAAGCATTGTCAGAAATCCTACCACAGCCGATGACTAAATTTAAGTTCCAATATCAAAAATTGGAATGAAAGTTACTTTCACTCATGGCAAGCATAAACCAGTAGGATTTCTGTTCATATTTAATTGATAACCTTTGGTAGAGAAACCTAACATTTTTGCACTGTCTGAACTAAGTGTCACCTCAGATCCACAACAATATGGTTGCCTCCATATTGCCTTGACAAATGGCCGCGTAGTCAAGGGTAGTTGTGATGGACAACAAATACTGCCCTTGCCAGTGGTTCTGGCATCCCACGAAACAACAACAACACCAAATGTGGATGCTGGCGATCTGAAATAACATTCTCCACCGTCTGAAAGAATGTTGGAGAATCTCAGCAGGTATGGCAGTCTGTCGGAAAAAAAAACACAAATAACGTTTCGAGGTCAGTGAAACTATCAAAACTGAATGCAACTGAGAAATAATATTATTATATCAGGGTTGGATGGAAGGGTGAGCGGGAGGTTTGTGTCGAGTGGATGATGTCCAGCAAGAGAGAGAATGTGAGAGAGAAAGAGAGAGAGATGGAGAGAGAGAGAGAGAGAGAGAGAGAGAGAGAGAGAGAGAGAGAGAGAGAGAGAGAGAGAGAGAGAGAGAGAGAGAGAGAGAGAGGAAAAGCAAGCAAAAGGATTGCTGATGATGGACTGGAAGGAAAACAGAATGGGAAGTTATTCTACCATTTCCACTTTTCACACATTCCTGAATATCATATTTATTATGGGATGTCCCTGCTTACCGTGAGTTATGTTCCCTCTATCTCTCGTCTCTGAGTGTGGTGATCAACTCCATCAGCAATACTTATAGTCGCTGAGATATAGAGAAACCTAATGTTCCATTGTCAACTGCTTCTTTGGTGAGAGGAATTGTTACTGTGCGACTGTGTGGAGATGTAAGAGCTTTCTCAGCCAGGAACAGAAACTGAGGAGCTGAAAAATGTATTGCTGGAAAAGCACAGCATGTCAGGCAGCATGAAAAGATCAGGATAATCGACGTTTCGGGCATGAGCCCTTCTTCAGGAAAGAGGAAAGTGTGCCAAGTAGGCTAAGATAAAAGGTAGGGAGGAGGGACTTGGGGGAGGGGAGTTGGAAATGCTATAGGAGGAAAGAGGTTAAGGTGAGGGTGTTAGGCTGGCGAGGGGGTGGGGGCGGAGAGGTCAGGAAGAAAATTGCAGGTCTTGAAGGTGGTGCTGAGTTTGAGAGTTGGGATTGAGACAAGGTGGGGGGAGGGGAAATGAGGAAGCTCGAGAAATCTGAATTCATCCCTTTGGTTGGAGGGTTCCTAGGCGGAAGATTCTTGGCAGTGTGGAGGAACAGAGGGTTCTTGGGGTCCGTGCCCACAGACTCCTCAAAGTTGCTATCCAAGTTGATTGGGTTGTTAAGAGGCGCATGGTGTTTTGGCTATCAGTTGCAGGGGGATTGAGTTTAAGAGACACGAGGTTATGCTGCAGTTCGATAGAGCCCTGCTCAGAACGCGCAGGGAATATTGTGTTCAGTTCTGGTATCCTCATTATAGGAAGGATAAGAAAGCTTTAGAGAGGGTAAAGAGGAGATTTACCATGATGCTGCCTCGACGGGGGGGGGGGGGGGCAGGTCTTATGAAGAAACCGTCAGGGAGCGAGGGCTTTTCTCACTGGAGGAAAAAATAGATGAGAGGTGACTTGATAGAGATGTACAAGATGATGAGAGGCATAGAACATAGAACATTATAGCGCGGTACGGCCCTTAGGCCCTCGATGTTGCGCCGCCCTGTCACACTCAGATGAAACCCATCCCACCTACATTCTTCCATGTCCGTCCATTTGCCTGTCCAACGACGTCTTAAATGCACATAAACATGGCGAATCTATGACAGATGCAGGCAAAGCATTCCGTACCTTCCGAAACTACCTCTAACATCCGTCTTATACCTATCTCCCCTCACTTTCAAGTTGTGTCCCCTCGTGTTTGCCGTCCCCATACTTGGTAAAAAGAGAGAGTGATTGGCCAGAAACATTTCCCGAGGGCAGAAATGTCTATCTCTAGGTGGCATAAATTTAAGGTAATTGGAGGAAGGTTTAGGGGAGATATCAAAGGTAGATTATTTACACAGAGAGTGTTGGGTGTGTGGAATGCACTGCCAGCGGTGGTAGTGAAGTCAAATACTTGAGGGAAATTTAAGAGACTCTAGGGTAGGCACATGGAACAAAGTGAACTGAAGCATGTAGGTTAGTCTGATCTTAGAGTAAGGCAAACAGCACAACGTCGAGGGCTGAAGGTCCTACCTGCATGCATTCATGTAGAACTCTCAGCTCAAAAACTGCATGAATTCATGTAAAACTCCGTTATCTCAATTTTTAGATTAGAATCAATATAAACATCATGGCATAGACAGACAACACAGGGGGCACCACTTTCAACATATTGTCTAGCTATCACCATTATTAACAGCTAACCTGAGAATGCAATTTTTTAAAACAAAGTTTTGTGATTTACATATGAAAAGTGAAACTATCATGGTATTCTAACAGATTAAAGGCTTAACAGACAATCAATTTTTCAATGTATAATTTCAGTTAAATCACACTGTAAATTTCTGCTCTAAATTCTGTGTTAGGCTTGAGCACTTCACTATCACCTGATGAAGGAGCGACACTCTGAAATCTAGCGTGCTTCAAATTAAATCTGTTTGATTATAAACTGGTTTTGTGTGATTTTTAACTTTGTACACCCCAGTCCAACACCAGCATCTCCAAATCAATATTGTTCTTTGTTCTGTGTTCGATGGAAGTGCTCAGGAAAACTTGAACATTAAGGGAGATTTGAGACTTAGAGCAGGTCAGTCTTGATCTTAGGGAAGGGCAAGGCAGGCTTCGGATGTGAATGTCCTCCCCCTGTTTCTGATGTTCTCCCAATCTGTTTTTGGAAAGTTAGTAGGTGTTATTTTTCTGGAAGGTCTTTTATGGAATGTTGCAATCAGGGAGACCAGCGGATTTTATGAGCCATTGCTGGGTGAGATTTGGGGGCTGTATTCACAGTGAATCTGGTTCTCAAATATGATCAATAAATGAAGCAGAATTTACAGAGAGAGAAAGCACTGTAAAAAGAGATGAGCAACCTTTTTCATATCCAGTCTGGGCCTTCCAATTATATTGTCCAAATCTCCCAAACCGTGTGGGACAGTCTTGGTGGACGAAATGATCTCCTCTGTTTCTGTGCACTATGCTATAACAGTAAGTGGACTCCAGCTACTCCTGTCTAGCAGGCTGGAGGGGTTGAATGGAACACAGAAACTTGGGACAGAGGAGCAGGAGTGGGTCATTAGAGAATTTGAGCCTTCTCCACCAGGCATTAAGATTATGGCTGATCAGACTGTGGTCTCAGCCTCATCTTCCTCTCTGTGTCCCATTATCCGTGACTCACTTCTCTGTCAAATCTTTAACTAACTCAGCTGTGAATACTTGAAATCAGAGAAGCATCACAAACTTCTGGCGAAGTGAATTCCCATTCGCATGGCACTTTTGGAATTTTTCCTCATATCGCTGTGAGAATAAGAGAGACATACAGAGTGGAAGCAGTTCCTTTTGCCCAAATTGTCCTTGCCAATCAAGCAGCTTAATCAGATCATGTCCCACTTCCCACATCCCTCTGAACCATTCCTATTTATGTACCTATCCAGATACATTACACACGTTTAATTGTACCGGCTTTCACCAATTCCTCTGACAGTACACCCACCAGCCTCTGTATCAAGGAGTTTCCCCTCAGGTCCCTTCTAAGTCTTTGCCCTGTCACCTTCACCCTATGCCGTCTAGTTCTGGACGCCACTACACTGGGAAAAAGATCTTGCCCATTCAGACTATCCATGCCCCTCAGGAATTTTTAAACCACTGTCATGTCACCATTCAGCCTCTGACAATCCAGGAGGAAAAGTCTCAACCTGTTCGTCATTTTCCTGTAGCTCAAACCCTCAGGTTCCAGGAAATGTTTCTAAATCTTTTCTGAAACCTTTCAAGTTTAACAACATTCACCCTTTAGCACAGTCGACTGACATGTACGCAGTATCCTTACAGTGGCCTCACCAACGTCCTGTACACGCGCAACACGCTATCCAACTCCTGTACTCAATGTTCTGACCGATTAAGGCAAGCATGCCAACTACGTTCCTCACCACTCTACCGACCTAAACACCATTTTCAAGGAACTATGAATCTTTAACCGTAGGTATCTTTGTTCAGCAACATTCCCCAGGGCATTAACCTGCTTTAACTTACCAAAATGCCAAACCTCACAATTATACAATTAAACTCCATCTGCCAGTCCTTGGCTCATTGATGGTCAAGGATCCCGTTATATTCTGAGATAATCTTATTCACTGTCCACTGCACCACGTTGTTGATGTTATCTGTAAACCTACTAACCATGCCTCCGATAATCACATCAAAGTTGTTTATATCCGTGATGAAAAGCAGTGAGCTCAGCACTGATTCTTTCAGCACACCACTGGCCACAGGTCTTCAGTCTGGAAAACAATCCATTACATTCAATCCAATTTTGTATCCAATTGGCTAGCTTTTCCTAGATTACATATAACCTAATTTTATTAATCCGTCTATGATGGGGAACCTTACTAAATGCCTTGCTGAAATCTGTGTAAACAATGTACACCACAGTGTCTTCTTCAATCTTCTTTGTCACCTCTGCGTAATACTCAATCACATTAATTAAACATGATTTCCATCACACAAATCCATATTGACTGCCCCTAATCAGTCGTTGTCTTTCTAAATAGATGTAAATCCTATCGCTGAGAATCCCCTCCATAGAACTCCTCGACACTGACGTTGGCTGATTGAGTCGATCATTCCCTGTGTTTTTTTTTAAAATTACTGCTCCCTTTTCTCGCCCCACTCCTCCACTGGCAACAAAAAATAATGATAACTAGGTTGGTGATATGGCCAATGATATAGTTCTCAGAGTGTGTCAGGGTCAGTGTTAGGAACAACTCAGGCAGATTTATTAGGGGAGAAAGTGAGCACTGCAGATGCTGGAGATCAGAGCTGAAAATGTGTTGCTGGAAAAGCGCAGCAGGTCAGGCAGCATCCAAAGAGCAGGTGAAGAAGGGTTCATGCCCGTAACGTCGATTCGCCTGCTCTTTGGATGCTGCCTGACCTGCTGCGCTTTTCCAGCAACACATTTTCAGGTAGATTTATTTGATCCACTAAAAAAATGTCTATGAACAAAACAAAGTTGCTCAAACTATGATGGAAAGAGGAATGACGAGAAGATATTGCAAATATGTACATTGATATTTCTCTTTGAAAAATGCTGAGAAACACACACACACACACACACACACACAGACACGCACACATACACACACACACACACACACACACACACACACACACACACACACACACACACACACACGCATGTATTGTCGAGAACAAACTGAAAAGAAAAATATCTGCAAGTTTAACATGAAAGAACATTGTCCGAATATGATTTGAACTCATGATCAAAGGGAAAATGAGAGTTTGACCCAAATGCTGTTCTCTTTGTAGAGTCATTAAGTCTTACAGCATGGATAGTGGCAGAGAGACTCTTTTGCCCAAACTCGTCCATGCTGACCCAAATATCCAACAACATTAACCTCATTTCCCAGCACTTGGCCCATAGCATTCTCGTCCTTTCCTGTCCATGTACTTGTCCAAATGCCGGTTAAATATCGTTAATATAAATGCTTCAACCACTTCCGTTGGCAACTCATTCCTTTTGTGTACCACTCTCTGTGTGAAACAGTTCCAATCAGTTTCTTTTTTATTCTTTCCCCTCTCACCTTAAACTGATTCCCTCTCTTCCTCGATTCCCCAACTCTAGGGAAAAAAGGCTGGATCCATTCACCCTGTCAATGTAAACTTCTATAAAATCCCTCTCAGTCTTCTATTCTCGAAATAAAAAAGGACTCACTTGTCCAACCTCTCCCTATAATTCATACTATTGAGTTCTGGCAACATTTTTGTAAATTCTGTCTGCGCACATTCCAAATTAAAAACACTCTTCTGATCGCAATGTGACTAAAACTGAACACAGCACTACTAATGCAGCCTCATCAACTTCCTGAATAACTTCAACATTACTTCCCAACTGTTCACCTCCATATCCTGACCGATGCTTGCTAGTGTGGCAAAACCTTCTTCACTACCATGTCTATATATGACACCACTTTCATAGAACGGTGGACCTAAATTCCATGTTCACTCTGCTCAACTGCACTCCTTAAGGTCCTAACAATCACCACGAAACTCCTACCTTGATCTAACGTTGCCAAAATATTCCTTGGCCCACTTCTCCAGTTTGAACAAGGCCCTGCTGCAATTTATGATATACTTCCTCACTGTGCATGATACCACCTATTTCAGTGTCATCTTCAAGTTTCCTAATCATGCCATGAACATTCGCAAGAACATCATTGTTACAGATAACAAACAACATTGGGCCCAGCACTGACCCCTGAGACACTTCATGTGTCACAGTCCTCCAGTCCGAGAGCATCCTTCCACTAGTACTCATTGCTTACAACCATGAAGCCAATTGTGTGTCTAATTTGCGAGCTCCCTCTGCGATTTGCCATCCGATTCTAACATTTCAGGCGAGCCTATCAATGGTAACCTTGTCAAAGGCCTTACTGAAAACTATACAGACTACGTCTACTGCCCTACCCCCATCAACATTCCTGGTCACTTCATCAATGAACTCAAACAAATTTGAGAGACATGATCTCCCACTCACAAAGCCATGCAATATTTCCAGTCTAAAAACAGCTATTAATAATAATTATTAAAATTACTAATAACAAACTAATAAATAATAAGATGAAATTTTCAATGGATAATAAACTATCCATGGTATGTGATATTGGAACGTGTATCATGGTTGAAGGGCAGAATAGAGTTTGTACCTGTGTCATTGAACTGCATTGAAAAAAACAAGGGTGGCATGTTGGTTCAGTGGCGAGTACTGCTGCCTCATAGTGCCAGGGATCCGGGTTTGGTTCCAGCTTCGGGTGACTCTCTGTGTGGAGTTTGCACATTCTCACTGTGCTTGTGTCTGTTTCGTCTGAGTGCTCCATTTTCGTTTCACATCCAAAGATGGAAAGCACAGGTGAATTCGCCATGCTAAGTTACCCATAGTGTTATGTGCATCCGTCAGTGGTAAATATAAGTGTGGCTTTGTTGGGCCAAATAGCCTGTTTCCATACTGTAGGGAATCTGTCAAAAATACTATGTCTAAACAAACGTTATCTTTCCAAATGCATGCATATCTCATCCCTCAGAGACTTCTCAAGTTACCTAGCTACCACGGATGTTAGGTTTCCTAGTCTTTGGATTCCAGATTTTTCTTTGCTACCCTTCTTGAATAATGGCACAACATTTGCTAATTTCCAATGTTCTGGAACCTAAACTGTAGCTACCGATGATACAAAAATCTCAACCAGGGTCCCTGTAGTTTCTTCTGTAGCCTCTTGCAGAGTTCTTGGATGCATCTGTTTAGGACCAAGAGATTTATCAACCTTCATATATTCTAATGCATCCAACACGTCTTCTCCTGTGATATTGACTCATACCAAGATAAATCTACGACCTTTGTTCACCTCCCAAATCATCATATATTTCTCTACGGTTAAGGCAGAAGAGAAATATTCATTGAGAATCTCACACATATCCTATGGTTCTAGACATGCATGTCCACTTTGGACCTTGTTGGGTCATATTCTCATTTAGTTATTCCTTTTACTTTAATATACTTAAAGAACCTTTTTGGATTCACCATAGTCTTCTCAGCCAAAGCTATCTTGTTCCCCCTTTTCGCCCTCCTGATTTCCTTCTTCAGTAAATTTCTGTATCCCCTGTATACCTCCAGGGATTCCCTTGATCCCAGTTGCCAGGACCTGAGCCACGCCTCCTTTTTGCTGGTCAAAGCCTCAATACCTCCTGACATTCATGCTTCCCACTTCCTGCGAACCTTGCCCTTTACCCTCACAGGAACATATAGACCTTGAACTCTAGACGTTTCACTTTTAAAGGCCTCCCACTTGCCGGAGATCCCATCGCCTGTAAACAAACTCCTCCAACCAATCCCTGCAAGCTCCTGTCTAATTCCATAAAAATTTGCCTTGTCTCAATTTAGAACTTGAACATGTGGACCTGTTTTGTACTTTTTCATAACTATTTTAAAATTAATATAACTATTGTCACTAATCCCAGAGTGCTCCACTTCCCCAGTTGCACCCTCTACATACTGCTTGAGGAAGCTTTTCTGAACACACTTAATAGATGCACCCCGTCTCAGTCCTTAATTCTATGTCATTACCAGACTATGTTTGGAAAATTAAAATTTCCTGCTAATACAATCCCATTGGCCCTGCAAGTCTCCCCAATCGCTCTACA
Organism: Hemiscyllium ocellatum; assembly: GCF_020745735.1. NCBI lineage: Eukaryota > Metazoa > Chordata > Chondrichthyes > Orectolobiformes > Hemiscylliidae > Hemiscyllium > Hemiscyllium ocellatum. The sequence goes on from NW_026869056.1 coordinate 83,425, forward strand.
TGTTTTTGTTCCGCTAATTTCTCGTTTATATTTGGGGGCTTATGGAACAACACAAATAATATCACCATTCCCTTCTTATTTCTAAGCTCCCTCACAAATCCTCACTGGATGTTCCTTCAGTTATTTTATCTCTGATTACTGCTGTGATACTCGCCTTAATTCAAAATGAAACTCACCCTCCCCTCCTTCTTCCATCTCTGTCCCGCATAAAGCAACTTTACCCTGGTACATTAGGCTGCCAATCTTGTCCTTCCCTTAGCCATGTTTCTGTAATGGCTATAATATCCCAGTTCCACGTGCATATCCACGCCCTGGGTTCATCGGTCTTATCTGTCAGCCATGTCGCATTGAAACAATTGCAATTTAATCCAGCAGGCATTCCTTGCTCCCTGTCGTGTTCCAGCCTGACCTGTCTCTTCACTTTACTCTTTCTGATTACTTTATCTCCTTCCAGCCTCGCACTTGCCTCCCTGCTGTTGAGGATCCCACCCCTCCCCAAACCCAGCCAATCGAGTTGAAATCCGCCCTTGCAGCACTAGCAAACCTGCCGGCCAGGATATTGGACCCCTCCCAGTTCAAATACAACCCACCCTTCCTGAACAGGTCACCTCTGCCCCAAAAAAGATCCCAGTGACCCAAAAGTCTCTGCCCCCTGCACCAATTCTTTCGCCACACATTCATGTGCCATATCCTTCGGTTCTTACCCTCACTAACACAGAGCCCTGAAAGTAAACCAGATATTACCCACTGTCGTGGTCCAGTCTTCTACCCTTTTTCCTAGCTCTATATAATCACTCTGCAGGATCTCATCACTATTTCTACACATGTCATTTCTACTCATGTGCACAAAGACTTCTGGCTGCTCCCTGACCCGGTGAGAACGTTCTGCAGCCGCTCCGAGACATCCTGGACCCTGGCAGGTTGGAGGCTTTACACCATCCTGGATTCCTATTTGCAGCCACAGAATCTCTTGCCTGTTCCCCACACTATCGAGTCTGAATAACTCCTTCTGAAGTTATTCTGCTCGTACAACCTTCTGACAATGGGATTTCTTCCTGAAACAGTTGGATTTGGTTGAATTGCATTGCTTCAAGGAATTGGGAAATTCTAATGAATCCTCATCAGGAATTCTCTATGAGTGGGAAAGGCGACTAGGCTTTCAATTTCACTCCAACACATTGCTGTGTTGAGCGGCAGGAAACAGAAAAGCAGTAATAGACTGTTCCTTCACAGATAGGCTACATTTTTCCATCTGAAAGTTAAATCAGTAACATTATCAGACCCTAAACTGGGCTATGTGAGCTTTCCTATAAGTAAAAAATGAGGTCTGCAGATGCTGGAGATCACAGCTGCAAATGTGTTGCTGTCAAAGCACAGCAGGTTAGGCAGCATCTCCGTAAACATTGTCCGAACTATATGACTCCATCACATTCTCGATTCCAGCGTTATTGTTGCTGTCGTACACAGAATCAATTCATTAACATTAAATGACCCTACTTGTTTTGAATATGTGCTAGTATGTGCCTGCATAATGTAAAAATAAGCGTTTCGTTTCTTCATAATATCTGTGCTCAGATGAGAATGTTTTATACTTAAATAAATACAGAAATTGCTGGAAAAGCTCGGCCTGTCTGACAGCGTATATGAAGAGAAATCAGACTTCAATTTTTCGGTCCAATGACCTTTCCTTTGAACATGTCGAATTCTTAAATTACTTCCCCAGTGTTATTCTTCCACACAAGAAGAAATAACCATCCGTTATTCACCAAATACACTCTTCTCAAGATCTTATATGGTCAATAAAACATCTCTCATTCGCAGGCTGAACTGTTAATGCTTCATAACGGAATGCCTTCATCCCAAGAACGAGTAAAGGGCAACATCTTTGAAACGTTTCTAAACCTTTTATTTTTCAGTTTAGGCTATCATAACTACATAAAGTGCATCAGATGCGATCCCAGCAATGCCCTGCACTGATGCAAAAAACATGGCTTAGATCATACCTAACACTCTTGCACGAAACAGCATCATTCCATTTCTCTTCCAAATCACTTGCAATATATTCAGAGTAATTTCATGTGATTCATGTACGAAGACACGCAAATCCCCCTGTACCACTGACTTCTGCATTCTCCCTGCATTTAAATAATATTCTGCTGTTTTGTCTTTTCCACGAAACAAAAAGTTCCCATCGCCTACATTGCACTGATTTATTTATTTTTTGCTGAAGGTTTGCTCACAGCCGTCTTCTGACTGTATGCCATTGCAGATGCACCCGTCTCCCCCTCTCTGTATCCCATTGCAGACGCGCTGCCGTTATCCTGTCTGTATCCCATTGTATACTCTCTGCCGCCCACTGTATGTGTCGAATTGCAGATGCTCAGCCCTCCCCCGTCTGTATCCCATTGCAGACTCTCTGCCCCTTCCCTTTCTGTAACCCATTGCAGTCGATCTACTAACCCCTGTCTGTATCCCATTGCAGACTCTCTGCCATCCCCTGTCTGTCTCTCATTGCAGACGCTATGCTCTCCAATACCTGTATCCCATTGCAAACGCTCTGCCCTCCCCTGTCTGTCTCCCATTGTAGACGCTATGCCCTCCAACTTCTATATCCAATTGCAGACGCTCTGCCCTCAACTGCCTGTCTCCTATTGCAGACCCAAGCCCTCCAATGTCTATATCCCATTGCAGACGCTCTCCCACGGCAGATGCCATGTCCTCCCCTTGTCTGTATCCCATTGCAGACGCTTGGCCCTCCCCCGTCTGTATTCCATTGCAGGTGCTCTGTCTTCCTCTGCCTGTATCCCATTGCAGACGCCCTGCCCTTCCCCTCTCTGTATTTAATTGCAGGCGGTCTGCCCTCCCCTGTCTGTATCTCATTTCAGATGTTCTGCCCTCCTCTGTCTGTAACCCATTGCAGACTCTCCGCCGGCCCCGTGTCTCTATCCCATTGCAGATGCTCTGCCCTTCTCGACTGTGTCCCATTGCAGACGCTCTGCCCTCCTCCTGTCTGTACCCCATTCCAGACGCTCTGCCTTCCCTAGGTCTGTATCCCATTGTCGACGCTCTGCCCCTCCCCTGTCTGAATCTCATCGCAGACGCTCCGCCCTCCGGCTGTCTGTGTCCCATTTCAGACGCTCTGTCTCCATTTAACATCTTATTGAATGACTATCCTGGTCCATGAGCAAACTGAGCTCCATCCCTTTCATCCAATTTATTTATTTGGATTGAAATTTTTGATGACCTCACATAGATCCTTGAAGTATTCTACCAGTTACAGCTTTCCAAACACAAAATGCATAATGATCTCTACTCTGTATTTCCTGACAGCTATCCAGGGTGCCCCTGCTCCTGCATAACAGCCTGGGATGGTTATATGGCGTCCTCCTATTCTGTATAATTTACTGAAATGACTTGAGTACTTCATTCTATTCTTATCTAACACCATGGATGGGCATAATGGCATTCTCCTGCTGCGTTGTCACGATGCTGACTAGCTGAATGGAATCATTTTCTCCCTCTGTCACAGTCTTGAGGGTAAATTGACAGAACAACGTGTGAGTTAGGAGCAGCAGTTGGCCATTCGGACCCTCCAGCCTGTTGCTTAATTTAGAAACATCACGGCTGGTCTGACCATCAAAGGTCAGTCAAGGTCAGCCTTGAATATCCCGGGAGACTTCACTATTCCCGCGTCTGAGAAAGTCACAGATCACACAATCCAACGGAGAAAGGAATAATGGTATCTCAAATGGAAATGGGAGACCCCTTTCATTTTAAACTGTCTTAACCTCACAGCAAGTCACCTCCTCTTTTCAGAAACAAAGCAAATAGTAACAAGAAATGCCATTCAGCCCCTCAATCGTATCCCACAGTCCTGTTGACTGTTCAGTCAAGTAATTATCAAACTTAGCTTCTCCTGCACCCTTGGAAAATAATCCTGACACCTTAAGGTCACAGAGCATAAAAATTGGACTTAGGCCATTTGGCCCAAAAGATCTATTTTGCAGTTTGATCCTGTCTGGTGTGTTTCTCAACACAATTTCCCCACCTTCTCACTGTAACTCTTGATCGTGGTTTTAATCTAACCTTTGTCTTAAAGACATGGTTGCATCGATGTCTCTGTATGCGTGTGTGATTGCGTGTGTGTTTCTGTGTATATCTGTTTAATGGCAGGAGACACGGTGGTGGTGAACGGTTGTTTTTTGAACTTGAAGCCTGTGGGCAGCGATGATCCAGAGGCAAAATTGTTGGCTACACTTTTGTTTGTCATTTATATAAATGACTTAGATGCGAGTTATAGAAGGCATATTTCGCAAATTTGTGGATAACATCGAGTTTGGGTGTACAGTGGACAGTGTTTGTAATATGAAGAACCACTGAAGATGACAAAGAGACCTTCAGTAATTAAGTCAATGATTCATAGAGATGTACAACAGGGAAACAGACTCTTCAACTCGCTTATGCCATCCAAATATTCGAGATTAATCCGCTCCCATTTGCCAGCATTTGGCCCATGTCCCACTAATCATAAAGCCACCCAGTTGCCCTTTAAATGCTGTAATTGTTCCAGCCTCCACCAGTTTCTCTGGCAGCTTATTCCATAGAAGCACCACCCTCTGCAGCAAAAAAAAAGTTGCTCTTCATTGTCTTTCAAATATTTCTCTTCCCACCTTAAACCTATGACTACTAGTTTTACACTCTCCTACCTTGGGGAGAAGGAACCTTGACCACTCAACCTATCCATGCCCGTCATAATTTTATAAAGCTCTAGGAAGTGTAAATGTGACTCCAATCAAGACAGTTGGCTATGCTTTCAGACATCCTGGTCTAAATTCTCAAATTCAGTAGTCGCACCTCTTCCTTGTCCATCAAGGCACAATTCCAAAAAAGATTAATCAACTTGTTCAGATATATTATGAAACAGCTCTGAGAGATTTGGAACTACAATTTTCGGTGCAGTTACAGGGACACTACCGAAATTCAGCATTAGCTCCTAAACCTGCAACATGATGCTCCTGTGTGTTTGTTCATCAGCCTGTTGTAACACGCTGTGACACACTTCCACAGAACATGAGTTCACTCCACCTTCTCCAGAGATAGGGGCACTATCAGACATTCATGGACTGGAATCGAATCAAGAGCCCCGGCTCACAAACGTGGGCAGCATCCATTAACCAATGCCTAAATCACGCCCAGATTTCGAGTCATATTTAAAATGTAATGGATTGATTAAATGCTGGTTAACATTACCAAATTATGCAGGGGTCATTTATAAATGAAAAATAAACAAGTTATTACCCTCAACTAAAGGATTTTGAGTGCATTCGCTGTGCCATTGAGACAACCAATGAACATCTTCAATTACTTGGCTATAATTTCTGGTTTAAGTGGCTATTACCAGTAGTCGGCTAGCTTAGGGAAAGAAATCCTGCAGGCACACTCTGCACTATGAAGGTTCTCGAGTAGATATCAATACTGAATACGAGAAACGACGAATGAGCACAATTCTGGGCCCAAAACACCGGTCACTATTTCAAATCTCTAGCATGTGGCTCCCCTCTTCCAAAAATCATTAATTGATATAAGGCAACTGCCTCCTTGCCAGCTTCTCCTTACCGACTCCTCCCTCTAACTGCGCAAGGCAAACCAAGCTCTGGGTCTTTGGGAAACTTAAGACTGGTGTCCGGAGGCCTTCTGGAGAGGGGATTGTCGTTTTAATCCGAAGGGGGAACGTGAGGGGGCAGGAATAACATTCACTGAGCTGAGGTGTGGCAGATGGGGTTTAACATGGATACATGTGAGGCATAGCATTTTGATAAAACAAACAAGTGGAGGACTTACACAATTAATGCTGGGCTTTTGTAGTTATGTAGAAAAGAAGGACCCAGGGGGACAGGCATAATTCATTGAAGTTTTTGGCGCAGTGTGTTTAAGGTTACTTCATTGTTCATACCTTTGAGGTTAGAAGTTGGGAAGACATGCTGAGATTGTGCAGAATATTGATAAAGCCTTTTCTGAAGTACTGTGTGCAGTTCTGTTAAAGGAAGGAGATTATTAACCCGGAGATGGTTGAGAAGAGATTTACCAGGACGTTACCAGTAACACCTCATCTTCTGCCTCGGAACCCAACAAACACACGGCATGAACACTGGATTCACTGATTTACAAATCTCCCCTGGTCAACCCATTTCCCAGATCCAGCCCCCGGACTCACATCTGCCCTCCTGAGGAGACCTAATCTCCACCTTCCTTCCCACCACTCCGTTCCACACTCCTCATCGATCTATCACTATCACCTCCTACCTTCGCTCACCTATTACTTATGTTTCCCCCAGCCTCACCCCATTATCCATTTTCTCTTAGCCCCCTTTCCCCTCGCCAGTCCTGAAGAAGGGTCCAGCTGAAACGTCTACTTTCTTGCTCCTCGGATGTTGCCTGACTTACTGTGCCTTTTCCACCACCATGCTTTACCTACACTGAATTATAAAACAGCTGCAGTCTCCATTATGTCTTCGGTACAATTCTCTGTTAACATAACCATATCGTTGTCTGTTATAACCGCATGTAGTGTTAGGGACATTTTCTTCTCAGATCATGGACGATAAAAGTTTTCTCAACGTTTTACTGATATTGTAATGCCTGATCAGTAGTTAAAGAACATAGTTTCAATTTATAAACAGAGAAGCATGCTTATGTTCTGATAAACCTCTGGCAAAGCTCCCATATCCAAGGTAGATTGAATGCTTACACATGATTGATCTACCAGCCCAAACATTTGTTCCCTCAGTTCCCCCACATATCCCATCCAGAATGTGTAAAGTTTAATCATTTTTAAAAAATTTTAGTTACAATGTATTGAATTGAAATGGGTTAACTGGAGACATTTCTGCAGCGACTGCGATTGATGTCAGTCTTAGTGGATCCTAAATGTGTCACTGCAGGGCCTTTCTCTTCTATTAATTAGGGTCTCGGTTCAATGTGTTATCCCACAGTATCAGTGGGAGCATCACCGAGAGCACTAACAGGGACCAGAAGACCCAGAGAGTGGGGGAGGACAGATCAGAATCTGAGAACATTAGGCTGAAATGTTCCAACAATGGATCAGAATCTGAGAATATTATATTCCAACAATGGACTGGAGTTTATCCGAGGGTCTTTACTGGCTTTCTCAACCTTATATCTTATTAGTTTTGCGAACCTATGATGAATTGATGGTTATTCAAGCTGTTTACTGTCCTATTCTCGCTATAGTTGGTGTTCCTGGTAACTCATTCTATTTGTTCTTAAAGCCAGGTTAGGCTGAATTCTTTAGGCTCGTATTATTTAAAATTTACAAAACTGGACGTCAATATTTTCAACTCCAATGAAATATTCAATTCCTCACAAATTATAACAAGCAAATTACACATGTGAAATTGCTCACCAATATGTGAAGATGAAACAGACTATTCTTAAACTTCATAATCCTTCTAGCTCTGCACAGATCTACATTTCTATATCCTCCCCACTCACTAATCCTGTCCAATACCACCTTCATGATATCCTCGTCTTCTCGTCAGCCTCAGTGCATCTTCTGAATAAACCATCAATTATGCCTTTGTTAAATCTGGACACACGTTATTAAGTCCCTTCTAACCACATGTTAGTTGCAGAATAATTGATCTTGAGTATGTTAAACTTGTTCACTGCACAGAACCTGTCAGACAGGCAATACTGCATGCTGCTTAATTCATTGACACATAATCTAGTGGCACGGAATAATAATCTGTTGATATCTCATGAAGGAAATTGATGTAATTGAAGTGAAACTATCGTCATTTGTGATTTTAAAAAGGCCCAGCTGCTTGCTTCATGTCCTTCAGAAAAGTCAATGGGTTATACTTCCCCATTCATGTCTGTGAAAGCCCACCACAATGTGTTTTACTTTTTATGGTCCTGTGGAACAGCTGAACCAGCCACTCAGTTCAGGATCCCTATAACATGATGGCCTTATCAGGACTGCATACCTCACATGGGGGAAGAACAAAAGTAAAGTTAGCTCCCTTCCTCTGTCTGTTTTCCTTATTCCTATACTTCATTTTCATTCAGGTAGGTGACCATTCCCTATTTCAAGTGCAATCTTTCTGACTGAGTCTCTCCCCAAGAGTGATGTCATCTCCACAGGCACCTCTGGTGCTGGCTTTACTGATGCTGACATACAGAGGTAAGGAACTTTTAAATTCGACATCGATGGCAGTACATAGCGAAGGAATGGATTTTTACATCATAATAATGATACAGCGACATTAAGTGAGAGAAAGGAATTATTGTGATCATTGCTGAGAGTGTTATAGAGGCTGTATTTGAGGTATTATGGATATATTTGTTATCCTTTAAAACGAATGATCTGATTGCAATAGAGACAGTGTAAAGGAATTTCATCAGAATAATCAGTGGGCTGATGGTAAAAGAGGATTGAGTGAAGGTTAATCTGTAGCACTGTCAGAGAAAAAGAGGTCATTGCATTGAAACTTGATGGTGATGGACAATCACTCGTTATGTTCTACACAGACACTGAGAAGATGATAAATTCCATGGCTTGTATTTTTTATTTTAGTCGGGATGTATGATTCTTGGTATTTAAGTGCCTCTGAGGATAAAATTTTCAGCCACATCCTGCCTTGATACCGGGATAAATCCCTCTTACCTGAGCGGGTCAGTTAACCACCATTGTTAATGTTAATACGTGATGGTATCTGTGTGGAGAATGTTTTCTTCTTATAGAGGGTAATGAATGTCAGGAATTTTCAGGTGTAGAAACGTAGGGAAGTTAGATCACTGAAAGTATTTAAAGTGGATGTAGATGGATTTTTGACCTCTCAGAGAGCTGAGGGTGGAAAGAACTGATCATTAACGAGGAGTTAATGCCAACGGTAGATCAGCCATGATCGCTTACAATGGCTTAATCATCCCTATTACCTACTCCTGTTTCTTATGTTCTCATTCTGTCATTGGAAAATGAATGCAATTGACCTAGAAGTGCTGTTATTGAATGTTGAGGACAGTGAGAGAAAAGTTTCTGGTGAGCCATCTCTGGGCGAGATAATGGTCCTATATTCAAAGTGAATCTGGGACTACAACATGACCAACAAATGAAACACCAGCTCAGCGAGGAGACACTCTGTAAAGAGGTGAGAGGTCACTTCGGTATCCGGTCTGGATTTCCCATCACATGTTTCAATCCACATCAAATCACACAGTGTTGAGGGACTGAATCACATCCTGTAACATTGCGGACCAGGTATTTGGAGCAAGTGGTCACTATCTGCTCCTGCTCAGGTGGTTTTAAGGACTGAATAGAACCTACGAACATCGGACTGAGGAGCAGGAGTGGTTCATTAGACACTTTGTCATTGCTCGACCAGACAGGAAGATCTGAATGTGGTCTCCGCAGCACTTTTGTGTCTGTCCACAATTTTCCTCCATGTCTGTTAAATGTTGAACAAACCCAACTTTGAATAAATGCAAGCACCCAGGCACAATGCTAGGGAACTGCACAAAGTTAAACTACACAGGCAGCACAGTTCTGGAAGGCACCAGGCATTTGTCTAACAGTTTTGTTCCCATCCAATTAATTCTGCTGCAGTTCATCATTTTTTATTTATTCATTGAATGTGGATGTTGTTGATAGGCCAACATGTATGGGCCATGTTTAATTACGCTGGAAGTAGTGGTGCTGAGCTGCATCTTGGGAATAAACTTATTGGGAAGAGAATTCCCATTTGAACAGCCCCGTGAGAATTGCTCATTTCTGTTCCGACCAATGTTGGAGGGTCACTTTTCATTTTCCAGCCCCACTTCTCCACTGGTTACAACAAATGTGAAGTGTAACCTCGGCCATTTACTCGAAAAATGTGAGACACAGAGTCACACACATACAGACACATACACCAACGCACATGTCTGAAGACGATAAAGAATAACGAATGGTTTTCAGAGTTTCATAGTATTTTTACTCATATCAAATGGAAAAGAGATAACGTCTCCCAATTGCTATTCTGTCTCCGACGTGATTCTACTCAAACAAGCTGCTGGTATGAAACTTCTTCCCGGAACAGTTCGATTTGGCAGAATTTCCTTTCCTTCAAGCAGTGGAGCGATTCCCATGAATCCTCAATAGGAATCCTTTACATTTGTTAAAGATGACTCAGGAATTTTTTAATCTCACACTTTGCTGTCTGGAGGGACAAAGTAAGAGAACGGGAGCATCGGACTGCAGCTTACGACCATAAGATCATCGAACATAGGAACAAAACTGAGACCATTGAGCCCATCGAGTCTGATCTGCCATCCAATTACGCTGACAAGTTTCTCAACCCCATTCTCCTGCTTTCTCCCTGTAACCCTTGATCCCTTTGATACTCCAGAAGCAAACTATTTCTATCTAAAATATACACAATGACCTGACCTCCACTGCCTTCTGTGAAAATGAATTCCATAGGGTGTCCACTCTCTGGCTGAAGACATTTCCCCTTATCTCCTTACTAAATGGATTTCCCTTAGCTCTAAGGTTGTATCCTTGGGTCCTAGAGTCTCCTAGCACTGAAAGCCTTCTCAACATCCACACAGTGCATGCCATTCACTATTCTGTATGTTTCAATTAGATCCACCCACATCCTTCTGAACTCCATCAAGAACAGATCCAAAGTCTTCAAACCTTCTCATATGTTAAGCTTTTCATTGCTGGGACCATTCTCGTGTACCTGCTGTGAACCAATGCCAAGGTCAGCACATCCTTCCTGAGACATGGGGCTCAAAATAGCGTATAATACTCCACATGTGGTCTGAACAGATCTTGATAGAGCCTTAGAAGTACATCCCTGTTTTTACATTCAAATCCTTTCAAAATAAATTCCAACACTGCATTTGCCTTCCTAACTACTGAATTAACCTGCAAATGCACATTGAGAGACCTCTGGAGTTGGATTCCTAAGTCTCTTTGTACTTCAGACATCTGAATCTTCTCGGTAGTCCATGTTTTTATTCTTCCTACCAAAGTGCATGTTCCCACAATTTCCCAGTTTGTACTCCATCTACCACTTCTTTGCCCTTTATCCAAACCTATCTACATCCTTCTTGAGCCTCCATGCCTCTTCGACGTTGCCTGTCCCAATACCTATCTTTGCATCACCTTCAAACTTAACCACAATGCCTTCAGTTCCTTCATCTGGATCGTGAATGTATAAAGTGAAATGTTGTGGTCCCGACACTGAGCCTTATGGAATACCACTTGTCACTTGCTGTCATCCTGAGAAGGACACTTTTATCGACGCTCTCTGCTTCCTGCCAGACAGCCAAATGTCTATCCATGCTATCATATTACGTCTAATACAATGGGCCCTTGCCTTAATCAGTAGCCATTGTCAAAGACTTTCTGGAAGTCCAGGTGGATGACATCCATTGGCTCTCCTTGTTCTAAGCTGCTCGTTACGTCCTCAAGGTTTTCTAGCAGATTTTCCAGGCATGACCTCTCCTCGATGAAACCATGCTAACTTTGTCCTACTTTTCCATCTACATCCAACTATTCAGGAATCTCATCCTTCACAATGGATTCCAGGATCTTACCCAGAGCCAAGTTTAGATTAGACAATCTGATATTTTCCGTTTTTTGCTTTACTCCCTTTTTAAACAGGGGTATCACGTTAGCGATTTTCCAGTCCACTGGGAATCTCCCTGATTCGAGAGATTCCTGAAAGTTCACCACCAACGCCTCCCCTGTCTCATCAGCTATCTGGAGTGGAGTCCATCTGGTCCAGTTGATTTATCTTACCTTCAGACCATTCAGTTTTTACATCACCTTTTTCTAGGTGATGGCCACCTTACTCAAGTATGTCCACTAAGTCTTTTCAATTTTTGGGATATTACTCATGTTTTCAACCCTGAAGACTGACACGAAGTAATTTTTCATCTCCTCAGCCATTTCCTTGTTCCACATTACTATCTCTCCTGTGTCAATTTCTAGCAATCAGATGCCCATTTTTGCCTCTCATTTGCCCTTTCCATATCGAAAGAAGCTCTTACAGTCTTTCTTTATATTTAATCTTCTAACTCCTCACTCCAGTTTCTTATTTTTTTGCTCTCTATTGGTCTTTACAAATGTTGCGACATGATAGTGAACAGCTCTATTAATTAAAGCAAACACCCAGGAAAGTTCAACTCCCCTAGAAATCTGTTAGAATTGAATAACAGAGAACTCCCAAATTCCAGTATTTAAAGAAAATAACGCCAATTTATTTTTAACTGTAAAAGTGAACATTATGCCACAACTATTTACAACTTTAACCAACACCCCCCTCCCCATCACCACACAACTGCCCCCAACTGTATAACAATATGCTGTTTCAATTAGACACTCAAGAAGATTACATCAACTTGATTTCAAAACCACACAGCCACTGCCGTCCTCTGTGATGTTACTCTACCGTCTGCTGAATTCCCTGTGTCGTCGTATTTTTGTTTACTGTGAATATGTTTCATATGAAAAAATATCTATGGTAGTGAGTATTTCCTAACTTCTTGCGGAGCAAGATGGTTGATCCCCAGGCTTCTTCCGTCTCGATGGCATCTGCTCTCTTCCAAATTTTGAAAATGTTTGCATCTTTATATCCCCAGCATCAAATTATCTCACTGGTTCAACGTTGGCAAAACAATAAATTCAATCTCGATTTGCATTCAATGATAGAGAGAGTGAAGGAAAGAGAGAGTTGCATGCAACAGTTTGACTGGTGGAGCAAGAGCCTTATTCGGGGGTAGGTGCTGTAACAGATATACTGAGAGTGTGAGGAAGTAGAGAGAATAGGGAGACATTTGTCTTGGCAGAGCGGGGAAGGTTATTGATGTTGTCCTGAATTGATGGGCATTTCTTCAGATCATCTCACCATCGGGGTGGGCTTTCCCCATGTCTTGTCCACGTCTATCATTAATAACATCACAGAGTACATCCCTCAGCTTCTTCTGAATATGTTTGTATGGATCTTGAAAACAACAAGTAGGAACAAACGTTGGTGCCTTACATATCTAAACCAAAACTGTTGATCATCCGATTCTCTGAAAATAAGATATGCAAATATCGTGGGTGTGCAGTAATACTGGATGATCTAAAATTGCATCGAAACTGCGTTAACTAAATGATTACTAATGCTGTGAAAAATACATTTCATAAGTGTATATGAGGTAGGCTGAAGAGTATGTTGTGAACCAAAGTAGAGAGCAGGTTATTTCAGGCGTGGTGTTGCGTGGTCAGAAGGACTAATTACCTACCGTGCTCTGAGGAAGCTATTGGGCAATGGTGACATTAATATGCTGCATGTTACACGGCAATATAGAATGTTTGAACATTACACTCAAATATCATGGAAACCCGAAGGCGAGAGGGCCAAGTGAATTGGAAAAATACAAATGACATTTAGTGTGAGACAAACAGTGTAAAGTCTGAAAAATATGTATATATCACTAAGTTACAAACATCAAAGAAAGGGAAGCGGACTCATTGAAGGTTTACGTAAGAAATTAATGATTGCATTAAATCTAATGAAGCAGCTTCAGAAGAATTCCAGATTTTGTGCAAATCTAAACATTCTGAGAGATTTACTTTTCTGAAATTAAGGACAAAGAAAGTGTTAGGAAATCAAAAAGAACATGAATACAAACAAGCAGGAAACACAAACACTGCTCAAATCTATGATCCATGTACCAAAGAAAACGAAAGTAAGGCCAAGGTGGAAATTTGTGAGGTATAGGAGAAGTTATTGTGGGGAACAAGGAAATGGCAGAGAAACTAAACAGCTATTTTGCATCTGTCTTCATGGAGAAAGCGTCAGGAAATCTCCGTGTAAAGCAAGTAATCACCTGGGACTTGTGGAACTAAAGACATGAAATCAATTCATATCAGTAACAAGGCAGTACTTGAAAATGGCGCTAGATTGATCATTGTTAAGTTGATGGGCCAGATATACCTCATATAAAAATGTCAGAAATAAAACAGCATATTAATTGAACTGTCAGTGATTGTGTTTTATTGTACTATAGATCCTGCAAAGACCATAAGCCCTTGTAGATAACTGAAAGGTAGTAAATATGATCCATCTATGTACACAGGGAGGAAGAGATAATATGGAGGACTGCAGACCAATTAATTTGACATATGTAGGGAAACATTTAGATTCCATTATATAAGAAATGATATTGGGAACTTAGAAATGAACAGCGAAATTGCACGAATCACAATGCATTTGTGACAGAGAAATCATGCCTGACAAACTTCGGAATTCGGAGTTATTTCTTGCAGCATAGACCACGGACAACCAGTGGAAGTACTTTATTTGGATTTTCAAAAGTCTGGGCGGGAAAAATTTCTGGCTCTAACAGCTGCTCCTTTTTTGAGGCATTTTAGGTGTTGAAGGTGATTTCCTCGAATTCCAGGAGCAGCAATTACTGTTTTGTATGCTGTTGCATTATTTTGGAACTTTGGGGAAAAAAATCAAAGCAACAGCAGTTTTAAGAGGGAAAGGAACAGACAAAGGAAGCACATGGTGAGGGGAGAAACTGACAGGACAGTGTACCTGCGCAGTTACTGCCAAAACAGTTTGAATTCATGTATCGCTCGATATTGGAGTGTGTCTAGTAAAATTAACAAACAGTGAAATTTACAACTGGTTTGGAGGAAGTGTTTGGGCAATGTCCCCAGCCAGATAAGTGAATTGTTTTAACCGTGTCCTACAGAAAATCTGCAGAATTCAGTAGAGTGGGTTCTTCCATATGTTTTCTGAGATATATCTCTTGATTAATCTTAAAATATAAATCATAAATATTAATTTAACCTGGGCCAGTGTTTTGTAGAGGAATAAGACAGTTTTGTTTTTCTGGGTCTGTAGGTTGTGAAAGAGCACAAATGGTCTTCGTAGAATCATATACGCTTCTTGTCAGATGTGGGAGTTTAAAGAGGATTTAAGGTTTACTGCGGATTATATCTGCAATAAATGCTTCTAGTTACGACTCCTATCAGATCGAATGGATCGGTTGGAGAGACAGTTAGTGACAATGAAGAATTTATAGCAGCAACAGTATGTGATGGATGGCAGTTATAGGAAGGAGAGAATGTCTCAGATGCAGTCACAGAGATGGGTTAACTCCAAGAAACGTAAGAGAGGTAAGCAGCTAGTGCAGCAGTCTTCTGGGGCTGCTGCACATTTCAAATAAATATGCTGTTTTGGAAAATGTCGGGGTGAGGGATTGGATTCACAGGGGAATGTAGCACGACAGGCAAGTTTCTGGTATTGGGACTGTGTCTAATGCAACAAGGAGTACGTCAGATTCCACGAGGTCAATTGCGGTCGGGTCTCCCTAGTCTGAGGTGCAGACAGATGTTTCTGTGACCAGCAGAGAAAAAGCAGAATGGTTTGTTGCTTCCCTGGTGCCAGGATCAAGGATGTCTCAGAAAGGGTGCAGAATATTCTCACGGGGGAGAGGGGCCGTTCAGAGGTCATTGTCCACATTGGAACCAACGACATAGGAAGGAAAAAGTTTGAGATTCTGGAAGGAGATTGCAGGGTGTGAGGCAGAAATTTAAACAGGAGGTTCTCGAGAGTAGTAATATCTGTATTACTCCTGGCGCTACGAGCTAGTGAGAGCAGGCATAGGAGTATAGAGCAGATGAATGCATGGCTGTGGAGCTGGTGTATGAGGGAAGGATTCACATTTTTGGATCATTGGAATCTATTTTGGGGTGAAAGGGACCTATGCCAGAAGGACGGATTGCACCTAAATTGGAAGGGGACGAATATACTGGCAGGGAGATTTGCTGAGCTGCTCGGGATGGTTTAATCTAGTAAAGGGGGAGGGGGCCAGGGAGATAGTGAGGAAATAGATCAATCTGAGATTGGTACAACTGAGAACAGAAAAGAGTCGAACAGTCAGGGCAGGCAGGGACAAGGTAGGACTAATAAAGTAAACTGCATTATTTCAATGCAAGGACCTAACAGGGAAGGCAGATGAACTCAGGGCATGGTTAGGAACATGGGACTGGGATATCATAGCAATCTCAGAAACATGGCTCAGGGATGGGCAGGACTGGCAGCTAAATGTTCCAGGATACAAATGCTATAGGAAAGATAGAAAGGGAGGCAGGCGAGGAGGGGGGAGTGGCATTTTTGATCAGGGATAGCATTACAGTTGTACTGAGGGAGGATATTCCTGGAAATACATCCAGGGAAGTTATTTGGGTAGAACTGAGAAATAAGAACGGGATGATCACCTTATTGGGATTGTATTATAGACCTCCTAATAGTCAGAGGGAAATTGAAAAACAAACTTGTAAGTTGATCTCCGTTATCTATCAGAAAGTAGGATGATTATGGTAGGAGAGTTTACCTTTCCAAACATAGACTGGGCCTGCCATAGCGTTAAGGGTCTAGATGGAGAGCAATTTGTTAAGTGTGTACAGGAAAATTTTCTGATTCATTATGTGGATGAACGTACTAGAGAAGGTGCAAAACTTGACCCGCCCGAGGGAAATAAGGCAGGGCAGGTGACTGAGGTGTCAGTGGAGGTGCACTTTGGGGCCAGCTACCATAATTCTGTTAGATTTAAAATAATTATGGAAAAGGATAGGCCAGATCTAAAAGTTGAAGTTCTAAATTGGAGAAAGGCCAATTTTGACGGTATTAGGCAACAACTTTCAAAACCTGATTGGGGGCAGATATTCACAGGTAAACGGACGGCTGGAAAATGGGGAGTCTTCAGAAATGAGATAACAAGAATCCTGAGAAAGTATATTCCAGTTAGGATGAAAGGAAAGGCTGGTAGGTATAGGGAATGCTGGATAACTAAAGGGTTTGGTTAAGAAAAAGAAGGAAGCATATGTCAGGTATAGACAGGATAGATCGAGCCAATCCTTAGAAGAGTATAAAGGCAGTAGGAGTATACTTAAGAGGGAAATCAAGAGGGCAAAAAGGGGACATGAGATAGCTTTAACAAGTAGAATTAAGGAGAATCCAAAGGGTTTTTACAAATACATTAATGACAAAGTCATAACTAGGGAGAGAATATGGCCCCTCAAAGATCAACAAGGCGGCTTTTGTGTGGAGCCGCAGAAAATGGGGAGATACTAAACGAGTATTTCGCATCAGTATTTACTGTGGAAACGAATATGGACGATATAGAATATCATGATTTAGATGGTTACACGTTGAAAAATGTCCATATTACAGAGGAGGCAAGTGCTGGATGTCTTGAAACGGGTAAAGGTGGATAAATCCCAAGGACCTGAACAGGTGCACCCTAGAACTCTGTGGTTAGCTAGAGAAGTGATTGCTGGGCTTCTTGCTGAGACATTTGTACCGTTGATAGTCACAGGACAGGTGCCAGAAGACTGGAGTTTGGCAAACGTGGTGCCACTGTTTAAGAAGGGTGGTACGGACAAGCCAGGGAACTATAGGCCAGTGAATCTGACGTCGGTGGTTGGCAAGTTGTTGGAGGGAATCCTGAAGGACAGAATGTAGATGTATTTGGAAAGACAAAGACTGATTAGGCATAGTCAATATGGCTTTGTGCGTGGGAAATCATATCTCACAATCTTGATTGAGTTTTTTTAAAGAAGTAACGAAGAGGATTGATGAGGGAAGAGCAGTCGATGTGATTGATGTGGACTTCAGTAACGCGTTCGACAAGATTCTCCATGGGAGACTGGTGAGCAAGTTTAGGTCTCACGGAATACAGGGACAACTAGCCAATTGGATACAGAACTGGCTCAAAGTTTGAATACAGAGGGTGGAGGTGGAGGGTTGTTTTTCAGACTGGAGTCCTGTGACAAGTGGAGTACCACAAGGATCAGTGTTGGATCCCTTTTTGTCATTTACATAAATGATTTGGATGCGAGCGTAAGAGGTACAGTTAGTAAGTTTGCAGATGATACCAAAATTGGAGGTGTAGTGGACAGCGAAGAGGGTTACCTCAGATTACAACAGGATCTAGACCAGATGGGCCAATGGGCTGAGAAGTGGCAGATGGATTTTAATTCAGATAAATGCGAGATGCTGCATTTTGGGATAACAAATTTTAGCAGGACTTTTACCATTTAATTATAAGATCCATGGGAATGTTGCTGAACAAAGAGACCTTGGAGTGCAGGTTCATAGCTCCTTGAAAGTGGAGTCGCAGGTAGATAGGATAGTGAAGAAGGCGTTTGGTATGCTTTCCTTTATTGATCAGAATATTGTGCATTGGAGTTGTGAGGTCATGTTGCGGCTGTACGGGGCACTGGTTAGGCCACTGTTGGAATATTGCGTGCAATTCTGGTCTCCTTCCATTGGAAATATGTCGTGAAACTTGAAAGGGTTCAGGAAAGATTTACAAGAATGTTGCTAGGGTGGGAGGATTTGAGCTATAGGAAGAGGCTGTCTAGGCTGTGACTGGTTTCCCTTGAGCGTCGGAGGCTGAGGGGTGACCTTATAGAGATGAACAAAATTATGAGGGGCATGGACAGGGTAAATAGACAAAATGTTTTTTCCCTGGGTTCGGGGAGTCCAGAACTAAAGGGTTTAGGTTGAGAGGAGAAAGATGTTGTGCGGCACGATGGCACAGTGGTTAGCACTGCTGCCTCACAATTCCCGCCACGGTCGACTCTCTGTGTAGAGTTTGCACATTTTCCCCGTGTCGTCGTGGGTTTCCTCCCACAATCCAAAAATGTGCAGGTTAGGTAAATTGGCTATGCTAATTTGCCCACAGAGTTTGGTGAAGGGGAATGGGTCTGGGTGGGTTGCGCTTCAGCGGATCGGTGTGGATTTGTTTCCACACTGTGAGCAATCTGATCTAAATGTAAAAGATACCTAAGGGGCAACATTTTCACACAGACAGTGGTACGAGTATGAAATGAGCTGCCAGAGAATGTGGTGGAGGCTGGTATAATTGCTGCATTTAAAAGGCATTTGGATGGTTATATGAATAGGAAGGGTTTGGGGGGATATAGGCCTGGTGCGGGCAGGTGGGACTAGACTGCTAGATATGGACAGATTGGACTAAAAGGTAATTTTCCATACTGTATATCTCTATGACTCTATAACTCACACAGTGAGTTCGTAAATGCAATTAGTTTGTATGGTAATTGGAGGAATACGTGTAATTGGAAAGTTAAAGTTAGGTTGGATATTGTTTAAGCGAATCAGAATATAGAGGCAAAGACATCATAAAGCCGTTCCATAGAGTGTTGGTGAGAGTGTACCTGAGGTATTGAGTGCAGTGTTGGTGACCTAATCTAGAAAGAGTACACTGATCATAGAGGACGTCCAATGGACATTCTCCAGATTAATTCCTCTGATGACAAGATTTTCTGATGGGGAGATTTTTCTTGCGAACTCTCCAGTTTCAAAGCATAAGAGGTGATCGCAGTGAAATTTCAACAATCTATGATACATGTGATGAGGTGGAAATGAATAGGATGTTTCTCTAGCTGTCTACTCGATATTTAAGGCAAATAATGACAGGATAAGGGATATTACATTTAAGACGTAATAAGGAGGAAATTCTTCCCTCGGAGGGGACTGACTAACAGAGGTGCATGGAAGCCTGCTGGCAGGGCAAGATTAAGGAGAATCCCCAGATATTCTTCACGTATATCAAGTGGAACAGAACAACCAGAGAACATGTAGGGCCTATTAGTGACTTATCAAGTTGCATCCAAACTCAACTTCATGGTAGAATGTTGTTTTTGTGACTGGAGCCCAATTTCCCCCTGGTGTACCGCAGAGATCAGTGCTGTTTCCCTTATTATTTGTGATATTCATAATTGATATGAATGTGAATTGGGTAGAGGGAATGTGATAAGTAAGATTGTGTTTGACACAAAGATTGGCCGGGTGGTTGGCAGTGAGGAGGAAGGTCTTATGTTACAGGAAGATACAGATGGAATGGTCAGATGGTCAGATCAATGGCAGATGGAATGTAACCCTGATAAATATGAGGTGATACACTTTGGAAGAAGGAACCAGACAGAGGAATACTCAAAGAATAGCACCACACAAGGAAGCTCAGAGGGTGCTTCTCCACACATTTCTGAATGTGACTGGATATGATAATTGATGTGTTCAGCATGGCTGTAGATAAAGCCTTTATTCATTGACCCAAGATTATACGAATTTTATATGGTTAGGCCAAATGAAATATTGTGTGCAGTTCTGGGAGTCACATTACAGGAAGGATGTGATTGCACTGGATGAGGAGCAGAGGAGATTCACCAGGATGTTCCCTGGGATGGAGCTTATGAGCTGTGGAGAGAGGCTGGATAAGCTTGAGTTATTTATTTTGGAGCCAGGAAGTTGAGTGGGTAAGTAATTCAGGTTTAATATTACAAGGGACATGGACAGGGTGAATAGACAACAGCTGTTCTTTTTAGTCAAAGTTTCAGCTTCCTTACAGTCTGAAAACAGGAAATGGAGAATGGAGAACAGAGAAACATGACACAACTACTTTACTTCTGTCTTCACAGTAAAATACATAAATAAAGCCTTCCCATCAATAGGAGAAAACCTGAGTCTGATGAGAAAATGATATTGAATGAAATTAGTAAATCAACTAATTTGGTGAAATTACTGGAACTGAAAATAATGGGCATAGAAAAAAATAACACACATTGATGAAATGGGAAACATATTTCAGAAACTGACTGGTAGATTAATTACAGAAAAAAAAACAATAGAGGCACTAAACTTGGATTTTCAGCAAGACATTTAATAGAGTTCCAATCCTCGTGTGCAAAGTAAAAGCACATGAGTTAGGGGGAAATGTATGAACATGGTTTTAAAATGGAGTGTTGACAGGAAACAATGAGTAGGAACAAATGGATGTTTTTCAGTTTGGAAGGCTCATGAGGCATCTCAATGATTGGTGCTGAGTCGCCAGATATTCACAATACATCTCAAACATCTCGTTGAGGGAATCAAATGCAAAGTTTCCAAGTCTGCTGACGGAACTAGGATGTTGGAAAGTGAGGAGGATGTGAAAAAAACTTCAAGGTGATTGAAACAAATGGAGTGAATGAGTAAACATGTGACAGATGAAGAGCAGTGTGGTGTTGTCTTCTTTGTTGGGAACACTAAAATGCCAGCCAACTATTTGAAAAGGGAGTGGTTGAGAAATGTCTATCTATAAAGGGAACTGCAGTTTTCTTTTGTTATTGTTTGGACAGACCTCTGAGTTCCTTGCAGGGCAGAGAGTTCTGAAGACAGAAGCGAACACTGGGAATACATTGGCACACAGACCAGTTTACGCAGACCCACCGAGTGGGGAGGTGTAACATTGAAAAGGATCTGGGATCTCCCTGTACACCAGTCACTGAAAGCAATATTGCAGGAGCAGAAAGCAGTCAGGAAGATAAATGGGGTGTTGACCCTCATTTCAGGGGGACTTGAGTCCAGGAGTAAGGGTGTCTCAGTACAGCTGTTCAGGCTTTTGGTGAGACTTTTACTCGAACATTGTGCAGTATTGTGTGCAGTTTTGGTCTCCGTACCTAATAAAGTACAAACCTTAAATTGAGGGAGTGCAGCGAAGGATGACCAGACTGATCTCTGGGTTGACAGACTTTTTGTGGGAGCAGAGCTTGGGGCGACTGAGCCAGTATTCCATGGAGTTTAGGAAAATGAGTGGAGATCTCAGAGGAATATATAAAACTCTGACAGGGTTAGATAGATTGGACACAGTGATGATAATACCCCTGGCTGGGACGTCTAAAACAAGGGGCCACAGTATTAGGTGCAGACAGGTCATATTGCATTTTTATAAGAATAATTGTCTGCACTCAGAGACTGGTGAACTTCGGAATTTTCTCTCACATTAGGCTGTGGAAGACAAGGCACTAAAGACTAATAAGGATGTCCAGACACCGAAAGGATGGAGACAGAGTAGGAGTACGGTGTAGAAATAAAGGGTCAGCCATCATTATATTGAATTGGATAGCAAACTCGACAGACCAAAGGGACTACCGCAGTTCCTATTTTATAGCTTCACAAGGTTAATCACATTATGGAATGTGTACAGTGTGTGGGGAAAGTGCATTGAGGAGATGTTCAGACATTAACTAAAATGGGGCAGGCTCAATGTGCTGTATGGCCTATTCCATTCCCGATGTTTCTGTGCTGTCTGTGGGAACGCTCTGTAAATGTTGTCACAAGTTCGCATATGTTAGGAAGGAGGTCTCTGCAGGGTCAACAGGACTGTGCTTCCCGTTCCCTTATCCATATTGAGGCTGGGGCTGGGTGTTCTGTCCGGTTTTATACTTTAAGACCTCGGAGAGGTTTGATACAATAGAGTGTCTTGCTTGGCCTTTTCAGAGACCATTGTAGATTTGATCACATCTCTCTGTGTCCGGTGTCACGTTTAGGCAGACCAGGAAACAAAGGAGATTCACTTCCTGAAAGTACATTGGAAAAGCAAATTGTTGTTTACAAACTACATTGACTTCAAGGTCACTGTTACTGACACCAGATTTGAGATCTCGATATTTTATTAATTGTTTTTAACTTCCACCAGCTGCCAGAGCATTAGTCTGGTCTGGATTATTAATCCAGTGACATTTCCACAACAGCATCATCTCCACATGGGAACCTATTGGAAACCACACTGCGCAAGTTATGTCTGTGCCGCTTGACAGCTCTGTCAAAAAGAACTCCCAATTTGTCTATCGTGATGAGACTGAGGGGGTTGTAATTGGTCAGATTATAATTATTCCCCTCTTATAAAATGGACATAGCTGAGTCATTTTCCACATTGCCAGGGTGGTGTCAGAGTTAGAGTTAGAAGAAAACAGCTTCCCCAGGGACACGGCTTGTTGTGCAGCACAAGTCTTCAGTCCTAATGCAGGAATGGGGTCAGAGCCCATTGCCTTTGTCGTATCTGCTGTGTTCAGCTGTTTCTTCATGTCACGTGCAGCGAATCAAATTAGTTGAAGACTGGCATTTGTGATTCTGTGGGCATCATGATGACAGTGAGTTGAATCATCCACTCAACACCGCTGGCTAGGATAGTACAATACTATTTCCTTGTTTTTTACACTGATGTGCAGAGCTGATGCATTGATAGAATGGGAATAATTGTGGAGCCCACTCCACCAGTTAGTTGCTTCATCGTCTATCACGATTTTTGGCCGGATGTGGCAGGCTGCAGAGGTTTCATCTGGGTGTATTGATCTTGTGACAATTTCTCTCTCTCGATCATAAGATTTGGTTTCATTTGGGTTTGATAGGATTCATTGTCGCATGTATCTAAGTAGAGTGACACTCTTTGTTTATACACAGTTCTGGCAGATCATAGTGAGAGTTGGAGCTGCCTTTTTTTAGGGACATGGAGTGGCGGAAATGTAAACGTCTACTTCAGCAGTCTGTTTTTGAAGAGCCACAAAATAGCCAGAAATTAAATTAATTGCTTCAGCATTAGTGAAAGAAGTACCTTTGAGAAGGAAATAATTCCAAGGCAAAAGAAAGGATAATCTGATTCGCAAGATTCTGAAACATGTCAACCTAGTGATAAAGAAAGTTCTTGTATTGAAAAAATGATGATTTGTAACAGAACACAGATGAAATAATGAAATTATAGCATAAAAACTTTGAAGAATCACGAGAAAAGGTAACTTATTCTGATTTCAGTCAATTCTTTTCATCCACAAAACCAGCTACTCAGGTTATCTTTCAGAAGGGAGCTGCGCCTTTGAAACTATTTAAAATAGTAATAAGTTCGAGTTAAATATTTGGTAAATAATCATGGACACAGATTTCAATAATTATAAACCTTAAAGGGATGCCTGGCATGTCTTGTCTAATTCGCTAGGAAAAATATTAACAGTAGAAATAATAATAATATTACGATTTTCGTATCAGAATCAACTTTTTAATGTAAAACGTGATAACGGAATTTGTTGGCCTATATCCATACGGTGTCAGGAACCACTCTGCACACATTGGACAAAAACTGACCTGTACAAAGTTATTGAACTGTAGCGTTTCCAGTCAATATATGGAAAGATAAATTCTTCCATAACAACTAATCTATTACTTTCGCTCCTATCCAGTATCATCTTTGTAATCCTTTCCTCTACATCTCTGGAACTTTTCAGAGGGCAATAGAGACCTGTCAACAGGGTGACCTCTCCGTTTTTGTTTCTAATCTCTTCCCATGCTACCTCAGTACACGAGTCCTTATCAAGCATCCTTTCTACCAACATAATGGTGTCTTTGATTTTCAATGCCACCCCACCCTCCCCCACCCCAAACCCCACCCCTGCCCCACTTTTAGTACCTTCCTTGTTCTGAATGAAGCATCTAAACCCGGAGCCTCCAACGATCAGTCCTGTCCCCGCTCTATCCATTTCTCCAAAATGGCCACAACATCAAGCTATACAACTGAACAATTTGGAAACAGGGTGTGATTGGAGGGATGTTAAACGCGGGTGAGTAGGATAGATCAGAGAGATGAGGGAGATAGACAGGAACAAACAGAAAATGGAAGTTTTATTTAGAAATTCTCACGGACTGCAAGGCCTTTATCTATTGCTATACGGTTTAAGCACTGCGCGGATACTGGCTGTGGTCCCAGATCATTTATCGCCAACAATATCACAGAGCTGAGTTGCTGACAGTTAAACAGAGTCCAAAAGGCCAAGTGTTTTTTTTCTACAGTGAGAAGGTGATTTAATTTAAATAGACTGGGTGAACAACAGCAGGAACTGAGAATCCCCTCAGTACTGAGATAATGTGCCAGACAATTTCAATGAGGTGGATCACTGACAGAGGGGAAATCAGCATCTCAGCTGTGGGCCAAATAATGATTGATATAGACTGCAGAGCACTTCCGTGATTTTGTAATACACATTTCAATTTATATAGCTCAATATCATGAGTGTATCTTTTTTTTGTACTTCCCATAGTTTAGTACGGACAGAAAATAATTTTGTCCTCGTATTTTGTGTTCAATAAACAAATTGTACTCCTCATTCCTCACTTTAGATGTATCCTTGAATCTTTTCTTCATATGAGCTATAAAGAGTAATATTCCAACACTGATGATTGAGGAATATTATTGCCCCTCCCTCCTGTCTGAACTGCCATGTCCCCCAATTCTCTCTGTTTTCTGTCTTCTCCACAATGCCATAGCCACACTCTAATTGAAGTCCAGTAAATGACATTTCATCACAGTTCACTAACATCGATCACATCAATAGCACAGGCCTCATCTGACTCTCTCTGAACCTGGAATAACAATCTGAATTGCATTTGTCACGTTCAATTCTCTGTTAACATAACCATGCCATTTGTCTGTTACAACCCCACGTTTTCAGACACACATTCCCTTCAGATCATAAACTATAAAAATTGTCTCAATGTTTAATTGAAATTATGATGTTTGATCAATAGCTCCAGGATGTATAATCAGAGATGCATGTTTACGTTCTGATGAACTTATAGCATTACTCCTGCATCCAAGACAGATTGAATGATTACACTCATTTGATCTACCAGCCTCAAGATTTGTTCCATCAGTCACCCTCACATAGCCCATCCAGAAAATGACAGTTTGAATCATTGTTTTGAATTTGAATAAAACAATATTGAATTGAAAGGCGTTGGCTGGAGCTATTTGTTCAGTGACTGTGATTGATGTCAGTCCCGTGGATCCGAGATGTGTCACTGGAGGGTTTGCCTCTTCTATTAATTAAGGACTCGGTTCAATGTGTTATCCCAGTATGGGCGGGAGCATCATCGACTGGACTAACAGGGATCAGTAGCTCGAGAGACGGAGGAGGAGAGATCAGAATCTGAGAACATTAGACTGGGACGTTCAAAATGGATCAAAATGTGAGAATCTTCGACTGGAATATTGCAACAGACAGGAGTTTATACTTGGGTCTTTCCTACCTTTCTCAGCCTTGGATATCATTAGCATCACGGATCGAAGATATCCTTTGGATTATTCAAGGAGGTTACTATCCGATCCTCGCTATATTGGTGTTCCTGGTAAGTCATTCCATCTGACCATTAAACTGAGTTGAACTGAATTGCTGTTCATATTCAAATTTTAAAATTTGGAAGTCATCATTTTCAGACCCAGTCAAAAAAATTATTCCTTACTGATTAAAACTAGCAAATTACTATCCACAACTTACTCAACAATACGCGAGGAGAAACCAGACTGTTCTGAAACTCCATTATCTTTTTTCTCCATTCATATTCACATTTCTACATATTCTCCCCACTCACCAATCCTACCCAGGACCACTATCAGGATATTTCAGTCACATTCTCAGCCTCAATGCAACTGCTGAATAATCCATCATTTGTGCCTTTAGTAAATCCAGATTTAACCGTTTCGAGTCCCTTCTAACTATGCTTACGTCACAACATATTTGCACTTGAGATGGGTAATTTGTCCTCTCCACAGAATCTGTCAGATGGACAGACAGTGCATGGTGGTCAAGTCATTGACTCATCATCAAGCGGCACACAATAATAATCTTTTTGTGTCTCATGAAGGAAGTTGATGGAATGCAAATGAAATCATCACCACTTGTTTTAAACAGAAACCTATCTGTTTGCCTCATGTCCTGTAGAGAAGGCAATGGGTTATTCTTCCATGTTCATGTCTCTGTGTGACAGCAAACCCACATCAATGTGGTTTACCTTTTATTATCCTGTGCAACAGCTGAATCAGCCACTCAGTTCAAGATCAGCATAACATGCTGGCCTGACCAGGACTGCACACATCCCATGAGAGCAGAACAACAGGAAAGGTAGCTCCCTTCCTCTGCCTGATTTCCTGTTCCTGCAAGTAATTTCCATTCAGGTAGGTGACCATTCCCTGGTTCAAGTGAATTCTTTCTGATTGAGTCTCCCTCTGAACGTGATATACATCTCCATCGGCACCTCTGGTGATGACTGACGCAAAGATGTAAGAAACTTCAAAATGCCATGTCATTCGCAGTGTAGTGAGAAGGAATGGCTTTTTATACCACAGGAAAGAAGCTGAGACAGCTAAGTGAGGGAACAGAATTAGTGTGATCCACCCTAGAGTGTTGTTGAGATAGTATTTATGGTATTGTGCACAGATTTTCTCTCCTTTATAAGGAATAATCCTCTTGGCAGAAAGAGTGTAATGGAGATTCACTAGACTCATTGTTGGGATGATTGTACCATCGGGAGTGTCTGAGGGTTAATCTGTAGCACTTTGAAGGAATAAGAGGTGATTGCATTGAACCTTAAGTGGATGGACAGTCACTCATTATATTCCAAACAGAACTAATACGGTGATAAGTTCCATGTTTTCTTTACTTAGTTTACATGATTCTCGATGGCTTAAAAGACTCTGAGAACGTCCCTCTCACTCCACTCCACTCCCCATTTCGATTGAGAGAGAGGGCCAGTCTTGAACTAAACTCTTCCAACATTAATACAGTGTATTTGGTGTGTG
>NW_026869056.1:111407-175235 GCF_020745735.1 Hemiscyllium ocellatum
TGTCAGTCGACTGTGCTAAAGGGTGAATGTTGTTAAACTTGAAAGTTTTCAGAAAAGATTTAGAAACATTTCCTGGAACCTGAGGGTTTGAGCTACAGGAAAATGACGAACAGGTTGAGACTTTTCCTCCTGGATTGTCAGAGGCTGAATGGTGACATGACAGTGGTTTAAAAATTCCTGAGGGGCATGGATAGTCTGAATGGACAAGATCTTTTTCCCAGTGTAGTGGCGTCCAGAACTAGACGGCATAGGGTGAAGGTGACAGGGCAAAGACTTAGAAAGGGACCTGAGGGGAAACTTCTTGATACAGAGGCTGGTGGGTGTACTGTCAGAGGAATTGGTGAAAGCCGGTACAATTAAACGTGTGTAATGTATCTGGATAGGTACATAAATAGGAATGGTTCAGAGGGATGTGGGAAGTGGGACATGATCTGATTAAGCTGCTTGATTGGCAAGGACAATTTGGGCAAAAGGAACTGCTTCCACTCTGTATGTCTCTCTTATTCTCACAGCGATATGAGGAAAAATTCCAAAAGTGCCATGCGAATGGGAATTCACTTCGCCAGAAGTTTGTGATGCTTCTCTGATTTCAAGTATTCACAGCTGAGTTAGTTAAAGATTTGACAGAGAAGTGAGTCACGGATAATGGGACACAGAGAGGAAGATGAGGCTGAGACCACAGTCTGATCAGCCATAATCTTAATGCCTGGTGGAGAAGGCTCAAATTCTCTAATGACCCACTCCTGCTCCTCTGTCCCAAGTTTCTGTGTTCCATTCAACCCCTCCAGCCTGCTAGACAGGAGTAGCTGGAGTCCACTTACTGTTATAGCATAGTGCACAGAAACAGAGGAGATCATTTCGTCCACCAAGACTGTCCCACACGGTTTGGGAGATTTGGACAATGTAATTGGAAGGCCCAGACTGGATATGAAAAGGTTGCTCATCTCTTTTTACAGTGCTTTCTCTCTCTGTAAATTGTGCTTCATTTATTGATCATATTTGAGAACCAGATTCACTGTGAATACAGCCCCCAAATCTCACCCAGCAATGGCTCATAAAATCCGCTGGTCTCCCTGATTGCAACATTCCATAAAAGACCTTCCAGAAAAATAACACCTACTAACTTTCCAAAAACAGATTGGGAGAACATCAGAAACAGGGGAGGACATTCACATCCGAAGCCTGCCTTGCCCTTCCCTAAGATCAAGACTGACCTGCTCTAAGTCTCAAATCTCCCTTAATGTTCAAGTTTTCCTGAGCACTTCCATCGAACACAGAACAAAGAACAATACTGATTTGGAGATGCTGGTGTTGGACTGGGGTGTACAAAGTTAAAAATCACACAAAACCAGTTTATAATCAAACAGATTTAATTAGAAGCACGCTAGATTTCAGAGTGTCGCTCCTTCATCAGGTGATAGTGAAGTGCTCAAGCCTAACACAGAATTTAGAGCAGAAATTTACAGTGTGATTTAACTGAAATTATACATTGAAAAATTGATTGTCTGTTAAGCCTTTAATCTGTTAGAATACCATGATAGTTTCACTTTTCATATGTAAATCACAAACTTTGTTTTAAAAAATTGCATTCTCAGGTTAGCTGTTAATAATGGTGATAGCTAGACAATATGTTGAAAGTGGTGCCCCCTGTGTTGTCTGTCTATGCCATGATGTTTATATTGATTCTCATCTAAAAATTGAGATAACGGAGTTTTACATGAATTCATGCAGTTTTTGAGCTGAGAGTTCTACATGAATGCATGCAGGTAGGACCTTCAGCCCTCGACGTTGTGCTGTTTGCCTTACTCTAAGATCAGACTAACCTACATGCTTCAGTTCACTTTGTTCCATGTGCCTACCCTAGAGTCTCTTAATTTCCCTCAAGTATTTGACTTCACTACCACCGCTGGCAGTGCATTCCACACACCCAACACTCTCTGTGTAAATAATCTACCTTTGATATCTCCCCTAAACCTTCCTCCAATTACCTTAAATTTATGCCACCTAGAGATAGACATTTCTGCCCTCGGGAAATGTTTCTGGCCAATCACTCTCTCTTTTTACCAAGTATGGGGACGGCAAACACGAGGGGACACAACTTGAAAGTGAGGGGAGATAGGTATAAGACGGATGTTAGAGGTAGTTTCGGAAGGTACGGAATGCTTTGCCTGCATCTGTCATAGATTCGCCATGTTTATGTGCATTTAAGACGTCGTTGGACAGGCAAATGGACGGACATGGAAGAATGTAGGTGGGATGGGTTTCAGCTGAGTGTGACAGGGCGGCGCAACATCGAGGGCCTAAGGGCCGTACCGCGCTATAATGTTCTATGTTCTATGCCTCTCATCATCTTGTACATCTCTATCAAGTCACCTCTCATCTATTTTTTCCTCCAGTGAGAAAAGCCCTCGCTCCCTGACGGTTTCTTCATAAGACCTGCCCCCCCCCGTCGAGGCAGCATCATGGTAAATCTCCTCTTTACCCTCTCTAAAGCTTTCTTATCCTTCCTATAATGAGGATACCAGAACTGAACACAATATTCCCTGCGCGTTCTGAGCAGGGCTCTATCGAACTGCAGCATAACCTCGTGTCTCTTAAACTCAATCCCCCTGCAACTGATAGCCAAAACACCATGCGCCTCTTAACAACCCAATCAACTTGGATAGCAACTTTGAGGAGTCTGTGGGCACGGACCCCAAGAACCCTCTGTTCCTCCACACTGCCAAGAATCTTCCGCCTAGGAACCCTCCAACCAAAGGGATGAATTCAGATTTCTCGAGCTTCCTCATTTCCCCTCCCCCCACCTTGTCTCAATCCCAACTCTCAAACTCAGCACCACCTTCAAGACCTGCAATTTTCTTCCTGACCTCTCCGCCCCCACCCCCTCGCCAGCCTAACACCCTCACCTTAACCTCTTTCCTCCTATAGCATTTCCAACTCCCCTCCCCCAAGTCCCTCCTCCCTACCTTTTATCTTAGCCTACTTGGCACACTTTCCTCTTTCCTGAAGAAGGGCTCATGCCCGAAACGTCGATTATCCTGATCTTTTCATGCTGCCTGACATGCTGTGCTTTTCCAGCAATACATTTTTCAGCTCCTCAGTTTCTGTTCCTGGCTGAGAAAGCTCTTACATCTCCACACAGTCGCACAGTAACAATTCCTCTCACCAAAGAAGCAGTTGACAATGGAACATTAGGTTTCTCTATATCTCAGCGACTATAAGTATTGCTGATGGAGTTGATCACCACACTCAGAGACGAGAGATAGAGGGAACATAACTCACGGTAAGCAGGGACATCCCATAATAAATATGATATTCAGGAATGTGTGAAAGTGGAAATGGTAGAATAACTTCCCATTCTGTTTTCCTTCCAGTCCATCATCAGCAATCCTTTTGCTTGCTTTTCCTCTCTCTCTCTCTCTCTCTCTCTCTCTCTCTCTCTCTCTCTCTCTCTCTCTTCTCTCTCTCTCTCTCATCTCTCTCTCTTTCTCTCTCACATTCTCTCTCTTGCTGGACATCATCCACTCGACACAAACCTCCCGCTCACCCTTCCATCCAACCCTGATATAATAATATTATTTCTCAGTTGCATTCAGTTTTGATAGTTTCACTGACCTCGAAACGTTATTTGTGTTTTTTTTTCCGACAGACTGCCATACCTGCTGAGATTCTCCAACATTCTTTCAGACGGTGGAGAATGTTATTTCAGATCGCCAGCATCCACATTTGGTGTTGTTGTTGTTTCGTGGGATGCCAGAACCACTGGCAAGGGCAGTATTTGTTGTCCATCACAACTACCCTTGACTACGCGGCCATTTGTCAAGGCAATATGGAGGCAACCATATTGTTGTGGATCTGAGGTGACACTTAGTTCAGACAGTGCAAAAATGTTAGGTTTCTCTACCAAAGGTTATCAATTAAATATGAACAGAAATCCTACTGGTTTATGCTTGCCATGAGTGAAAGTAACTTTCATTCCAATTTTTGATATTGGAACTTAAATTTAGTCATCGGCTGTGGTAGGATTTCTGACAATGTTTTTAGAGTCATGACTTGCGCCTCTGAATTACACAGTCAGTGTAATTATTACTCTGTTTAAGAGTCCCTGTTATGAAGTAACTGTAGAGAAAATAACACGTTTGTGGTCAAAATATTTGTAACTGGAGGAGAGGTCAGAAGAGAACTGAAGCCATAAAATCTGTCGTTAACGAAGGGGTACATGATAGCGAAGTCAGCAACAGAACTCAGGCAAGTCTGGAGATTGGGGATATTATGAAGGGGGGGCGTCAGCAGGTTTGATGACAGAGAGAATATGGAGATATAAAACAGTTCACGGTAAAGAGGAGACTCAAGGTTCCGAACAGTTTTTACCTTCTCAGATGTTTATGAGTAAGCAGTTTGGAAATGCATAAGAATGAAGTGGCGTTTGTGACTGAAAGTTTATGTTTTTGTTAAATATAATCAACCAGAATAGCAATAACATTCAGCATCATTCATAGAATTGATAGAGATAAGCTTACCAGGCACACCAATGATAGCGAGGATGGGATAGTACCCAGCTTGAATAATCATCAGTACGGCTCGTATCCGCAACTCTAACCATGGCCAATCCTGAGAAAGCCAGTGAAGACCCGAGGATAAACTCCTGTCCATTGTTCTAACATTCCAGCCTAATGTTCCAGATTCTGATCCATTGTTGGAACATTCCAGGCTAATGTTCTCAGATTCTGATCCATTTTTGGAACATTCTAATGTTCTCAGATTCTGATCTCTCTTTCTCTGCAGCTGCTGATCCCAATCTTGTTGAGGTTGACTCTGCGCCGAATACTATGGCATAACAAGTTGAAAGAAGTCCCTAATTATGGAAGAGCGATATCCTCCAGTGACCCAGTTAGGTCCAGGAAGACTGATATTAATCACAGTCACTGAACAAACAGCTGTAGTTAACCCATTTCACGGCAACTCTGATATATCACAATAATACTTGGTTGTGTGGGATTTTTGATATCGATGATTATTGGGCTATGGCACATCTCCAGTTGTAAACATCGGGTAAAGGAGAGACATAATTCTTTATCTTCACAACCTCGATGATTCTACTGTTTTTTGGCAATATAAGAATTGCTGGGCTCCCGAGGCCGTCTGTGTCTGATCACCAGGCCTGCTGCATCTTTTTGCTTTATTTATATATGTTTTACTTTGACTTTTGTCTGTCCAGCATTAAATGGTTAGGTGGGTTTAGGCATTTTTAAGAGACACCCTCAGAGCCATAGACGATGTAAATGCAGTCCATTCCTTATGTTCTTGCAGCCGCGGCCTTGTCCTGTGGAGTGATGGTCAAACTCTTGCAGAATCAGGATTCTTAGTTTTACCTTTCACCAGATATTGCTGGAGCCTCAGCAGGGTTGGAAGGCAGTAAATCTCTCCCGGGTGCTGCAAATACCAACAAATGGGAGGAACTTGGTTAAAAGAGAGGGGGAGATTAAGAGAGAATTTCAGAGAAGGGTCTGATGATAGGAAAAGTTGTGAAATGAGAACATTTCGATAGCATCTTGCAATATAAGCCACTGTTTCTAGGAATGATGGGTGAGCAGGATATTGGTGTAAGTTAAGGTGATTGAGAGTTTTGGATAAGCAATTGTCCTGCAGCGTTGTAACTGGGAGTAGGATCAGCAGAGTCTTCAACTCATTGGGCTGAATCCTACAATAATTTGTCTCAGTGCCATTTTCATCGAATGTGACTGAAGGAAAATCTGCACGAGGCAGAGCTAGTTTCCTGGTGTTATCTTATCGAACACAACTGATTAACTACCCATTCCACCCCATGGTGTCCCTCTCATTCAACGCCAGCCCGATTTTCCCACCCATTATGGCTGGCAGTGCTCACTATCGCCCGGATGCCCATGGATATTCATTGATCCCTGGTACTGCTGCCATTATTAAAAGGCCAATGGGCACACGGTTGAGCTTTCTCAGTTTGGAGCTGCCCTGCACAGTTTATCCGAGCATGGCAGATAAGGGAAAATTACACCACAGCTTGTCGACAGGGGCACGGAGGTCCTGGTGATTGTTCTAGTACGGTGGGGGACAATTCTCTTCCCAGAGCATGTTCTGAGCACACCACCCAGCTCAGTGCAGTATCTGCGGTCGAAGAAAAGTCCAGCAATACAGGAAAAGCATCAATACCCTTCCCCGTTCTGTCAGGATAAAGGTCACCGTATTCTCTCTACTATCTCACACTCATCGTATATCTGTTAGCGCCTTCCCCAGAATAAGGCTCCATCATTCTCACCACTGCAATGCAGCTCTCTCTCTCGCTCTCCTCTCTCTCTCACTTATGCAATATCCCAACATGGTTATAAAATGTTCTTATGAGTGCAGTTTCTAGAATTCTCTGGATGATGTCGGTTGTACATTGTTCCAGATAATTTTCAAAATAATTCAACTTCAGCAAAATGTTCATCCCCCAGCATGTAACGCATCAGAGGAAGGAGTAGCGTTTTACTTTTTTTATATATCACTCAGAATGAAAGTGCATCATGAGGCCATTAAGCCTCTCAAATATGCTCCACGATTCAGACAAAGGGAGCACCTAAACACTTGAAGACTCACTCTCTTCTTGAAGACAGACGCCACTTTGCAGTTTCGCCAGTTTCACTGGAACACTCCTGTAATCCCGAGAGTTATGGAATATTTCACACAGTGCCGCCAGTCACTCTGTAACCACTTCTATTAAAACAAGCTATGAATTGATGATGAGCTGTTTACCTTTGGTCTTTTCTGTTTGTGAAAAGCTTTGTTCATTTTGTTAGAGACAGTACAAAACTTCCAATTTTGTTTATAATATTGGAACGCTTCGTGCCTTCCCCTGTGAGGGACGATGTAAAATACTGTTTTAAATTCTCTGCCTGTTCCCTGAAACCAGTTCCCCAGTCACATCCTCCAGGTATCCCACATATACTTTTTTGCCTTCCTTCCAAGGGTCACACACACATCATGAATGTTTTTTATTCGATATCGGAAAACTCTTGCGGCTAGTTTATTTTCATATTTCTTGCCAGTTTTGAAATGTTTTTCTTTGTATTTTGTTTTATACCATCTGCTTCTTGTTCCAAAAGTAAACTTCACAAATATGGCCGACGCTCGAGCTCACCAATCTGAATTCTTTAGTTTGTGATTGATTAGTATCCTTCAAGGCCTTTGTGCATCAAGGGTGGTTCATCTTCACATCTTCATATCATCTTCTTTTTCACCAGAGCCAAACATTACTGAGAGTTATTAATCAGTACCTGCTTAAATGTTCCCACACCTTCACCCTCCCACCCTCCACCCCTACCCCCACATACACACACATCTGCTGACCTTCATCTGTGTCTATTTTCACACTCCGTGTTTGACCAGGTATATGACATAAATCTGCATTTGAAATGCCTAGCTCTTTTCAATCATTCAGGGGGAACCTACGTTTGGGGCTGAACACATGATCAGCGGAGGCTGACTCCATTCTCCCAGTTTCCCTGTCTCTGTCATTTCTGTTCGATGATGCCACGTTCCTTTGGGAAGCTTCCTACATGTCATCCTTTTCTCTCAAACGAGAAATCCCCTATGTCTGTCCCATCTCCCTCACTTCTGCCCTCACTCTGTCCCCTCCTTCCCAGAACAATGATAGTTCTCCTCTTGTCCTCACTTCCTGCTGCTCTAGAATCTGCATTCACAGAATCATCCTCCGCCACTTCACCACCTCCAGCAGGACAGCACCATCAAACACATCTTCCCCTCCCATCCACTGTCAGAAATTCACAGGGACCATTCCTTCTGTGGCACGCTCCATTACCCAGAACATTTCCCCTCACCCATGGCACCTTCCCATGTAAATGCAGAAGCTGCAACTTTTGCCAATTCATCTCTTCCCTCTTCACTGTCCAAGGCTCTAAACACACCTTCCAGGTGTAGCAGCATTTCACTTTTACGCTTTCAATCCAATCTCCTGTCATTGCCGCTCACAATGCAGTCTCCTTTACATTACTGAGCTAAACAGAAACTGCTTTGATGAACATCTCCACTCTGTCTGTAGGAATGACCCTGACATTCTGATTGCTCCCCATTTCAATTACCTACATTGCTCTCAAGATAATGAGAATTCTTTGAGGAGGTAACGACGGGTTGGACCAGAGAGAGAGTTACTGATCTGAACTTCCAGAAAGCCTCTGATATGGTACCCCACAGGAAGCTGCAGAGTAAGCTTAGGACCCATGGTGTCAAAGGACAGGTACTAGCATGGATAAAAGGTTGGCTCTCTAACAGGATGCAGAGTGAGGATAAAATTGTCTCTCTCAGGATGGCAGCCGGTGACTAGCAGTATTCCACAAGTCAGTGTTTGGATCACAAAATTTCACTTTATAGGTTAATGATCTGAGTGGCGGTACAGAAGGCATTCTGGCTACGTTTGAAGATGAAGCAAAGATAGGTAGAGGGGCACCTAATATTGAGGAGGTAGGGAGCCTACAGAAAGATTTCGACAGTTGAGGTGAGTGGGAAAAGGAGCAGCAGATGGAATACAATGTGGGAGAGTGTGAGGTCATTCACTTTCTTATGAAGAATATAGGCATGGACTATTTACTAAATGGGAAAAAAAAATCACAACTCTGAGTAACAAAGGGACTTGGGATTCCAAGCGCAGGATTCCCCTTAGATAAACTTGCTGGTTGAGTCAGTAGTTAAGAAGGCAGATACAATGTTGTCATTCATCTTGAGAGGAGTAGGATGTAATGCTGGGGATTCCGAGGCTTTCTAAGGCTCTAATCAGTATTTTGTGCCTCATACCTCAGGAAGGATGTATTAGACTTGGTGTATGTCAAGAGAAGGTTCACCAGAAATGAGAAGCTTAACACATGAGGAACATCGGAGAACTCTGGGATTTTACTCGATGGAGATTAGAAGGATGAGGGCCGATCTAATTGAAACTTACGGAATATTGAATGATCTGGATACCGACAAAATTGGGAGGACGTTGGCACTGGCAGGAGGACACAGGCGTAGAGAAAAGGGAAAACCCATTAGAACGGAGAAAAGATGATACGTCTTTAGCCACAGAGTGGTGGAATTGTGGAATTCCTTACCACAGAAGGCTGTGGAAACCAGATCATTTGGCACCAACGATATAGTCAGGAAAGGGAGTGAGGATCTGAAAAGTGACTCCAGAGGGTTAGTTTGGAAGCTGAAGAGCAGGGCGAGTAGAGTAGTGATCTCAGGTTTGCTACCAGTGGCACGAGCTAGTGCGATGAGGAATAGTCAGCGAATGCAGCTTCACACGTGACTTCGAGGGTGGTGCAGGAGGGAGGGCTTCAGTTACCTAGACCATCGGTCTCCCTTCTGGTTAAGGTGGGACCTATACACGAAAGACGGGTTGCACCTGAACTGGAGCTGCACAAATGTCCTGTTTGGGAGGTATGCTCGTGTGGTTCAGGCCGGTTTAAATGAGTTTGGCAGGGGGGTAGGAATAAGACCACATGTCTGAGAGGGGGTTAGTTGCAGACAGGACAGTGACAGGATATATTTAATCTTTCAGGAAGGTTTCTCACGCGATGAAACAAAGGGATAAGTTGAAGTGTGTCTACTTTAATGCAAGGAATGTCTGAAGTAAGAGTGACAAACTTAGAGCATGGATCAGTACTTGGGGCTACGATGTCGTGGCCATAACAGAGATGTAGGTTTCACAGGGGCAGGGATGGTTGCTTGATGTTCCAGGGTTTAAAACGTTTAAAAATGTTTCGGGGCGGCACAGTGTCTCAATGGTTAGTACTGCTGCCTCACAGCGCCAGAGACTCGGGTTCAATTCCCAACTGAGGGGACTGTCTGTGTGGAGTTTGCAAATATTCCCCGTGGGTGTGTTCCGGTTTCCTTCCATAATCCAAAGATGTGCAGTTTTGGTAAATTGGCCATGCTAAACTGCCTATAGTGTTAGATGAAGGGGTAAATGTAGGGGACTGGTTCTGTGTGGGTTGCTCTATGGAGGGTTGGTGTGGACTTGTTGGGCCGTAGGGCCTGTTTCCACACTGAAAGCAATCTAATTTTATCTAAAAAAGAACAGGATGGGTGGAAAATGAGGAAAGGGTGTAACATTGCTAATCAGAGAGTGCGTCACTGCTACAGAAATGAAGGTTTGTCTCCTGAGTCAGTATGGGTGGAATTTAGGAACAGCAAGGGAACAGTCACGGCATTTGGGGGTTTTCTACAGATCACCTAATAGCAGTAGAGAGATTGAAGTTTTCATAGGCGGGCAGATTCTAGAAAAATGCAAACGTAGCAGGGTTATTGTTATGGGTGATTTCAACTTTTCCAATATCGACTGGAACCTCCTAAGTGCAGATGGTGTGGATGAAGCCGTTTTTGTCAGGTGTGTTCAAGACCGTTTCCTTGCTCAGTATGTAGATAGACCGACGAGGGGAGAGGCTATTTTGGATTTGGTGCTCAGCAACGAGCCAGGACAGGTGTCAGAACTCACGGTGGGAGAGCACTTTGTTGAAAGTGATCACAACTGCCTCACATGTAGCACAGTCTGCGAGAGTGAAAGGTGCAGTTTCCGAGGGAAGATGTTTAATTGTGGAAAAGGAATTTATGACGCTATCAGACAGGAGTTGGGAAGTACAGACTGGGAGCAATTGTTCCACAGAAAGGGCACAGCAGATATGTGGAGACTGTTTAAGGAGCAGTTGTTGCGAGTGATACACAAATTTGTTCCTCTGAGACAGGTAAGAAGGGGTAAGATTAAGGAACATTGGATGATGAGAACAGAGAAACTTCTCGACAAAAAGAAGCAGGCAGCTTACGGAAGATGGAGGAAGCAAGAATCTAGCACATCTTTAGAGGATTACAGTCTTGCTAGAAAGGAGCTCATAAATGGAACGAGGCGAGCCATGATGGGGCACGAGAAAAGGCTTGGCAAGAAGTATTAGAGAGAATCCGAAAGCATTTTTCTCATACGTGAGGAATAAGGGAATAATCAGGGAGAAGGTAAGGCCGATCAGGGATAGCGTAGGGAACTTTTGCATGGAGTCTGAGCAGATAGGGGAAGCCCTAAATGAGTTTTTTGCTTCGATTTTCACCAAGCAAAGAGAACGTGTTGTAAATGAAAACTTAGAGTAGCTGGGCCAGATCAGTCTTGACCAGGTCAAGATTGATGAATTTGATGTGCTAGCAATTTTGGAAAACATTGAGTTGGATACGTCCCCAGGGCCAGACCAGATTTATCCTACACTGCTCCGGGAAGCAAGAAAGGAGGTTTTAAAGTCACTCGTGATGATATTTGCCCCCTCACTTTCCACTGGAGTCATACCGGAGGATTGGAAGGAGGCGAAAGTTGTTCCTTATTTCAAGAATGGTAATAGGGAAATCCCTGGCAATTAGAGACCAGTCAGTCTTATGTCTGTGGTCAGCAAAGTTTGGAAAAAGTTCCGAGGGATAGGATTTATGACTATCTGGCAAAGCATAGTGTGAGCAAAGGGCAGTCGTTCCTCACAAATCTTCTTGATTTCTTTGAGGTGTCAAGACAGGTTGACTACGGTCAAGCAGTGGATGTGGTGCATGTTGACTTCAGCAAGGTATTTGAGAGGGTTCGCCATTGATGGCTCATTCATAAAGTCTGGAAGGATTGGATACAGGGAGATTAGGCTATCTGGATTCAGACTTGGCTGGCTGGCTGAAGGAAGACAGTGGTTGTAGATGGAAAGTATTCTGCTTGGAGGACAGTGTTGAGAGGGATCCAACAGGGCTACGTTCTTGGGCCTCTGATCTTTGTAGTTTTTATACATGACTTGGATGAGGAGGTTTGTGGTGGGTTAGTAAATTTTCTGATGACATAACGGTTGGAGGTGTCGTCAATAGTATAGGGGTCTTCTGTAGGCTGCAGCGCGACATAGACAGGATGCAGAGCTGGGCTGAGAAATGGCAGATGGAGTTCAACCTGAATAAATGCGAAGTGATGCATTTTGGAAGGTCAAATTCGAATCCTGAATATAGCATTAAATACATGATTCTTGGCAGTGTGGTGGAACTAGAGGGATCTGGCTGCACAAGTGCACAGATCCTTTCAAAGTTGCCAACCAAGTGGATAGAGTGTCAAGAAAGTATATGGTGTTTCGGCTTTCATTAACAGCGGGATCGAGTTTAAGAGCCGCAAAGTTTTGCTGCAGCACGACCTGTCCCTGGTGAGACCACAATTTGAATATTGTGTCCAGTTGTGGACGCCCTGCTATAGGAAAGATACAGAGGCCTTGGAGAGGGTGCAAAGAAGGTTTACCACAATGCTGCCTGGACTGGAAGGCTTGCTTTATGAAGAAAGTTTGAACAAGCTTGGACCTTTCTCTCTGGAGAGAAGGAGGAGAGAGGAGATCTGATCGAGGTGTACAAAATAATGAGAGGAATAGATAGAGTCAACATCCAGAGACTTTTCCCCAGGGCAGGATTGACTAGTACGTGAAGTCATAGTTTGAAAATATTAGGAGGAAGGTAAAAGAGAGATGTCAGATGTAGGTAGGTTCTTTACGCAGAGAGTTGTGAATGCATGGAATGATTTGCCAGAGGTGGTGGTGGAAGCAGAGTCATTGGGGACATTTATGTGACTTTTAGACATGCACATGGATAGCAGTGAGTTGAGGGGTGCGTAGCTTTCAGCTTGTGTCACAGTTCCAAGTTGTGCAGGTTAGGTGAACTGGCCATGCTGAATTGCCGATTGTGTTCAGGGATGTTGATGTTAGGTGTAATACTCTTTGCAGGGTCAGTATAAGCCTGTTGGGCTGAAGGGCCTGTTTCCACACTGTAGGGATTCTAAGAAAATGCAGGCTGCTGCAATATTCAAATGAAGCACAACCCAAGCTCGAGTAACACCTCACTTTACACTTTGGTACGTTACAGTCTGTAGGAGTTAATATTCAATTCCATAAATTCACTGTCTGAACCCATGATGGCTGTTTTCCCTTTTCCATACACTCTCCCTCCTGGGCTCCCTAAGTTCGTGTCTTGTTTATGTTGCATTCTACAGAGAAAATCAATTTCTAATATTTACACGTTAATTTAAACATTGATATATCTGTGTGTCTTTCACCACAATTTAAAGCCCATTTGTCTTTCGCACTGAGCCTCCAAACACTATTTCCCACTTCTGCCAAGATACTAAAACGCTCGTCTTTCAATCCTTTACACGTTTGAAGAAGATTTACACTGGACTTGAAAGATTAACATTGTTTCTCTAACTCACTGATTTCCTTCAAAAATGAAAAGTTGCAGAACACATTTTCAATTTAGCAAAGATCGTTGGATACAGGAAATCTGAAAGAAAACCAAAAATTGTTGGACTTACTGGATGCTTTGAGGAACAGTCACCGAACCCGAAAGATTACCTCTGCTTTCATTCCACAGATGCTGTCAGACTTGTCAGTGTCTTCAGCAATTTCTGTTTTTGAACAACTTTCAAACATGTGTGTCAAAGCTGCTCACATGTCCCTGTCCAACAGGGAGCGCCATACACCGGGAAGTGAATGATAACGCAAGGTATACAAACTCATCTGTTCTGAAACTACATAAGGCTGGAATCACCGACACGACAGAGTCTTAATCATGGTCATGGAGAGAAACCGAGGGAAACAGATTCGCTTTAAACAGAAGATGGCATTACTGGAGGGGGAAAGATTCAGATAAAAACGTTAAATGCTTTTGAGGAATGTACAAATTGGAGGCATGGCATCATGGAGAGACCCTAACAGGATAAGGAATTTTCAAAAAGGAAGCGTTTCCACATCAGAAACCGGGATAGGGCACTGTGTACAGGGGAGATGGGTGACCGGGTCCCCGTGCGAATTGTATGGCAGATATTGCTGCTCAAACTGGACATTCATGTGATGCTGCAAATCATAGCAACTGCAGTAGCAGCAGCAGCAGAATTATATTCAACAACAATATAATCTCTCAGTCTACCATTACCATAAAGCCGATCTCCGAATCAGGGATGAGTGTGGGTGAACATGCCATGTCAGAACAGTGTGTACCTAAACCTGATGACAACCCATTCAAGCTACCGCACTTACTGCTTACATTAACAAACAGCAGAACTAACATCTGAGAGAGAGGGCGGAATGACTCCAAGACTGTGGCCACTTCTTTCAAAACCAGCTATGAATTACTGCTGACCTGTCTACTCTTACTCTTATCTGTTAGAAAAATCCTTTTTCCTTTTGTTAGAGATGGTTCAAGAACTTCTCTCATATTACCATTTTGTTTACACCATTGAAATACTTACTGTGCTTTCCCCTGTGAGGAAAGATGTAAAACACGGGTTTAAGTTATCTGTCTGCTCCCTATGGGCAATTATTCAGTCACACCCTCCAATTAACATCAGTATACTTTCCTGACTTAATTTCACCTAAGGTCACACACTCATCTTGAACTTTTTTTATATGCTCGGAAAAGCTCGTGCTGCTTGTTTTTTGTATTTCTTGCCAATTGACTACACCATATGATTTTTCTCTTTTCCTCCCTTTCTAGATTCATAGTCATATAGCGCAAAAA
This sequence comes from Hemiscyllium ocellatum, assembly GCF_020745735.1. Taxonomy (NCBI): domain Eukaryota; kingdom Metazoa; phylum Chordata; class Chondrichthyes; order Orectolobiformes; family Hemiscylliidae; genus Hemiscyllium; species Hemiscyllium ocellatum. Next base: position 125,970 of record NW_026869056.1, read on the forward strand.
CAGAACCCTTGGTCCAACTTGTCCATGCTGACCAGCTTTTCCAAAGTAAACTAGTCCCATCTGATTACATTTTGTACATATGCCTCTAAACTTTTCCCATTCATATGTTTGTCCGAATGAGTTTTAAATGTTATAGCCGTACTTGCATCTCCCACTCTTCCTCTGACAACTCATTCCATATACACACATCACCCTCTGTGTGAAAACATTAACGCTTCGTCCATTTCAAATATTCCCTCTTTCACCTTAAACCTATTCCTTCTATGGTTGAACTCCCCCATTCCGTGGAAAATCCCTTGGTTATTCGCTCTATTCATACCTCTCATGATTTTATAAACTTCTACAATGTCATCCCTCAACGTCCTACATGCTATCTGACACTAACTTTACGAACAAGCATTTAAAGATAAACACTGCAAATTTAGAAACAGTGTTCAAATGACAGATAAATAACACTCAGCCCAAGCTTCATACTGTGATTTGTTTTCCTCCATGTTACAACACTAAGGCAACAGGAAACTCTTACGAGTACCAATAAGAGGTCAAACACCTGAATTGCTTTCTCCAATCGTGTGATGATCTCTAAAGTGAAAGCGCATCTCTGGCCTGAACCATATAAGAAGGGGAATTCTTGTACCACACACTCAGAGTGCAGCTCTCTTTCGCAGAGTGAGATGAAGGCTGAGTATACTTTTTGAAATTTGGATCACAGTGTGAATTCAGTGCAAAGGGGGAGAGGTGTTTTCAATAAGGTTTACGCCAAGAAGGAAACTTCCAGAATGAGATGTGAGTGGGAGGTGTAAAACAGCATGAATGGAGAGGCCGAGCCACACTGAGACCAAAGGTAAAGTGGCAGCACAAAACGCAGCTTGATACTACTGCAGAGTAGGTAGACTTGATTAAAGAGCTCAGGTGAAATGGGTAGGGACCATAATGTGAGAGTATGTACTCTGTAATTTGAGAAGAAGAACCTGGAATCAGGTAGGGGAGACGAGCAGGGAAGAGGATGGAGCAGCAATGGCAGTGTTTTCGGGGCGGGGGGGGGGCGGGACGGGGTAAATCAGGAAGCACAGCTGAAATTCATGCTTAACATCAGCTTATGGTCCCTGAAATAAACATTATAAATCTGGCCCTCCACTAATGCTCATCACTAGTATTCTTGAGAGCTTTTGTGAACGATGGTGTTTCACATGCTTATGGGGTTCTTCTTTTGAACAGAAACAATAATTACTGAGCGGTTCAGGATATCTGCTTGAATGTCTGCTCATGTATCCTCACTGACCTTCCTCTGGGTCTATTTTCAAAATCCGCTTCAGACTAGATGTGAGGCAGTAATTCTCAATTTAGATGCTTGGTTATTACATAAGGTTATTACATACTCCTGCCTATTACATAAGGAGGGAAGGAGCGTAGTCAGCACATCGAGATATTAAACAGGAACACCGGAGTCGCCAAGTCAGGTCCTTGAGCTCCTTCCAGATGACCAGGAGGTGGCCATTCAGCATATCGAACCACATGTACAGAAATAGGAAGATGTATTTGATGCCCCAACATAACAAAGAGTGAAGCAGAGCCTAAACAGATAGACTGTTCTATGTTGTTCCTCCTGGTACTTTACTCGTGGTACATATGTGTCACTTTAACTTGGTTTGCTGAACGTGAGAAGGAAAAGTGAATGATTTGTGCCAAGTCTCAAGGAAATGCCTTCTATCTCCGAGAAGACATTATTGCACTCCTATAGAGGTTAGAAGCTGGTGGGAATGGCGAACTATTTCAGGAGTAAGGCATTAAAGCTACTGGTAGATTTATGAACAGTGCAGAGACACGCATCAACTGCACATTTAGACGGTGAGAATTCATTCCGAGCCTGGAGCTCCCTCTCAATCAACATGGGGTCTCCACACTGGTACGTGTGCTACTTGGAATTACATATCATGGGGAAAATGCAATTTCTCACAAATCACCATCTTTTTTTCTGGACATAATAAATGTTAGTCCATCATCCTCAAGTTTAAATGTAATCGCTTGTTATTCTCTCACTGTGCTACGTATTTCGCAGGATTATACTCTCATATCTTTTATCAGTCAATTATCGTTTACACAATGCAATTCAATAATTTGTTTGCAAAGGTGCAAACATCTAATTGCACAGTTTGTATGCCTTTTCTTTTTTAGATTTCTTTGTAGCCTTACCCAAAAAGTAAATGTTTTGTTTACTGAACAGCTTTGGCCAACTGTCTGTGTGGCGTTTGCACATTGTCCCCGTGTCTGCGTGGGCGGGTGTTACGGTTTCCTCCCACAGTCCAAAGATATGAAGTTTAGGTGAATTGACTATGCTAAATTGCCCATAGTGTCAGGGATGAATAGAGGGTAGGGGAATGGGTCTGGGTGCGTTACACTTCGGAAGTTCTTTGTGGATCTGTTGGGCAGAAGGGCCTGTTTCCATACTGTAAGTAATCTTAAAAAAAGTGACCTGTTTATCGGGATTCAAGGGTCAGACACAAAATGTATTTTTAATGGGCTAAGAAACAGAAAGGAATAGAAGACAGAGACTGTGGAGACTGATGAGGAGTAAAGTGACATCCCCCCAGTCCCCAATGTCTTCTTGACAGACAGAATAACATCAAATGTAGAGAAAGAAACAGAATATATTTGGAAGAAGGAATTGCAAGTGACAATGTAAATTAAACAGGATAATTTGAAATGGAATGGCCGAATAACGATTGATCAGTGTATGCATCTGTGTGTGAGAGAGAGAGCGACAGAGAGAGAGAGAGAGTGCCTCTGTGTCTGTGAGAGTGTGTGTGTGTGTGTCTGTGTGAGGGCGTGTGTGTGAGTGAGTGTGTGTGCCTGTGTGTGTATGAGTGCGTGTGCGTGTGTCTCTGTGTGTGTGTGTGTGTGGGTGTCTGTATGTGTGTCTCTGTGTGTGAGTGTGAATCTGTGTGTGTGGGTTGTGTGTGTGTGTGTCTGTGTGTGTGTGTGTGAGTGTGTGTGTGTGGTGTGTGCATGCATGCAGATACATAAGAATGTTCATATGTGTGCACCATATTCAGAATGAACAAGACAGACATAGTTAACAAAAATGATGCACGTGATGTACAAAATTTATAAAAAGTTAACATGTTATTTAGTCTTCAGCTGAGATATTATGTTCCCCTTCTTTTAACGTACCCTCTACCTCCTGCCTCTTCCTTGCATTCCCAGACCTAATCTCTAATTCTTGTCAGGATATATGTTATAAATTCCTGCTTCTTGTGCTCCAATTTATTTCAGTTAAACAATTTTCTACCGGGAAACATATACATTGGCCTGCTGGGTTCTGTCAACAACTGTTGCCTGTCATATTGCTGGAGATCAAAGTTCTGGCATCAGACCGACATTTCAACATATAATTCTGTTTGCACATACACTGTACAAAGGACCACAACACACAGGAATTGTCAAACCAAATGCAGAAATATATCTACATATATCAGTCATGTAGACTTCTCTATTTTTATATCTCAATGTCGAAATTCTCTCTCTATCTGTCTCTCGATTTCTCTTTTAATCTAATTGATACATCGTCCAATCGTTCTTTCCGTCCTATGCCTCAGACTTGCCTCCTTCTGTTTACAGCTATTGCTCACTTTTGATGTGATGTCTTATAATTGAGTAATGTAACTACAAGACATGAGGGAGCAGTTGGCCAGAGTTAGTTGGAAGGGAAGCTGAGCACGGGAAGATGGTGAAACAGCAATGGCAGAGGTTTCAGGAGATAATTCAGCAGCACATCAGAAATTCACCCCAAGTAAGAAGAACAATATTCATCAGAAGACAAGTCAGCCTTGAATGATAACAAATTCAGGGACAGCATAAAAACAAAAGAAAATGCACACAATGTGGTGAAGATTATTGGGAATCCAAAGGATTACGAAGTTTACAAATTCGAGCATGGATAACTAATAACAGCAAATGGGAGGAGAGGGTGAAATATAATATTACGCTTCTTAATCGTGTAAAATAATAATAAAAACGATTTTTTAGATATATAACAAGGAAGACAGAGTAAAAAACAAACAAAGGACTGTTGGAAAATAAGGCTTGGGTATTTATGGGAAGCAATGGAATGGGAGAGGAATTGAACAGATACGTTACATCAGTCTTCACGGTGGAAGACACCATTAAAATGCCAGACTTCAAGACAGTCAGGGTATAGAGGTGAGTATACTGACCTCAGTAAGGAGGAGGTGCTGGGGAAGGTGAAGTTGAATCAATCAGCGAGACCAGTTGGACAACAGCTCGCAGTGACACAGAAGGCGATTGTTGTGGCATTGCTGGTGATCTTTCAGTAAACGTTGGAGTAAGGGAGGACTGGTAAATGTAACCTCCCCGTTTAAGGAGAGAGGGACAAGAAGACAGGAAATTATAGAAGGACTTATTGGATCTTTGGGTTTATGAAAAGATGTGTGGAATATAAGAACAAGGAAGTTGTGAAGTATATTGGAAATGGTGTGATTAAGCTACAGCATAACAAGAGTTACGTTTACAATGCCATTGTGAATAGCAGAGATGAAAGTCCGGTTAAAACAAAGGAAATCAGTTCGAAGCAGACAGGAGCATTAGTGACAAAAAGAATGTTTCCTAGATCCTGCAGTGAGAATGTTCAGATAAGATTGTCAGTAAACAGACAAAAAAGAATATGAAAAGCATAATAAAATCTGTTGCTGATAAGGTCTCAACGTGCAACTATGTCCCCAATCCATATGAAGCTGAAAAAGCACAGCAAGTGAGACAACATCCTAGGAACAGGAAAGTCAACGTTTCAGGCTGAAAGACTTCATCAGGATTGGAGTGAGGGAAGGGGAACCGGGAAGTAAATAGAGGGAGGGGCGTGGAGCTGTTGGAAGGGTAGATGGAATGGCGATGGGGGATGCAGGCAGGGAAATATTGTGATTGGTCAGTGGGAAGGATGCAACAGACATACGGTTGGAAGATGGACAACTTTGGTCAGGTCAGGGAAGAGGACATGGGGTAAGGCTGTGGGTTGAGAGACTTTGAAGCCAGTGAAGTCAATATTGAGACCATTGAGCTGTAAGGTCTCCAGCTGAAATATCAAGTTGTGTTCTCCAGTTTCTGTTTGGCTTCACTCTGACAGTGGAGGAGACCAAAGATGGACCTGTTGCCGGATGAACACGGGGAGGGGAGTGATTGAAATGGATGACAACTGGAATGCTGAGTTTGCTAAAGCGTGCAGAGAGCAGATACTACATGAATATGTCCCTGAGTCTCCCTTTGGTCTCCACAACATGGAGGAGACCATGTTGGAAGTTGGAGACGAGCTCGGTGGGCCAGGATCAGGCTCTGTGTGGAGCATTGGTGCTCTGCACGAAACAACCAACTCGACTTTCCAGTTACCATTCATTTTAATTTCCACTCCCACTCGCCCAGCGACATGACCATCCTTAGTCTGTCCACCGTCAGAGTAACACCACTTGAGAGATTACCTTTGAACTGATAGCCCAATGTCCTCAATATTGACTGAAGCTGCTTCAAAAGCCCTCCACCCAGAGCCTTATCCCTTGTCCCTTTTCCCTGACCAAACCCACCTCTATCTGTTCCATCCTTCCCACTGACCAATCACAGCAACCTCATACCTGCATATACCTACCACCACTATACCTACACGCCGCCCTTCCATATCCCATCACTCCATTTCTGGGCTCCTCTCCCCCTCACCAGTCCTGAAGAAAGTTCCAAGATCAAAATACTGCCTTTGCTGCTCCTATAAGTCTGTCTGGTCTGTTGTGTTTATCCAGCTCCAAGTTTATTAACTCTTACCTCCCGCACCTATAGTACTTCCTCTCTCTAAGCTGTGGAACTAGGTGGTCTACATATAAGAAGAAATAAATTTGGATATTTGAAAAGAGCGTGGACACATTCATTATTTCTTAACAACTCAATACACACCTTCCAAATGAAGCAGCATTTCATTTGTACTCTTTCAATCGAGTCTCCTGTCATTGTTGCTCACAATGCAGGATTCTTTACATTGGGGAGACCAAACAGGAACGGTTTTGAGGAACACTCCCACTCTGTCTGTGGGAATAACCCGGACCTTCTCATTGCTTCCCATTTCAATAACGTACCTTGCTGTCATGCTAACATTTCAGTCCTGGGCTGCTGTAATTCTCCAATGAAGCACAATTCAACCTTGAGTAACACCTCACTTTAGACCTTGGTACGTTGTATCCTGAAGGATTTTTTATTCAATTCCATACTTCCACATCCTGACCGCATTATGGCTGTTCCCCATTCTTCACACATTCTTTCTCCTGGTCTCCCAATGAACTTGCCCTGTTTGTGAATCATTTGTCTTGCACTTAATTAAGGAACCTATTTCCCCCTTTCACAAACTAATTAATACTCATTTTACATTTGACTCTCTTTTGTCAGAAATAAAAGTCAACGTATCAGTGGCATTGATCTTCCACACCATCTTGTTACCCGTCACCCCTCCTCTACCTCGCTGAAGGGATTCAAAAGTCTATTTTCCAATCCTTTTCTATTCTGAAAAGGAGTCACACTCGACTTGAAACGCTAACTGTGTTTCTCTCTCTCCGCAGATTATGCCAGATCTGCTGTGTTTCTCCAGAAATGGAAAAAGCACATTTTCAATTAACCAAATAACTCTGGATACTTGAAATCTGAAACGAGAACAAAAAGGAAACTATGAGCCTTGAATAATGTTCACTGCACCCAAATGATTAAGTCTGCTTTCACTACACGGATGCTGCCAGACCTGCTTAATTTCTATAGCAATTTCTGCTTTTCACCACGTTTCAAAGACGTGTCAACTTGGCTCGAACGCCCTGTTCACCCTTTAGCGCCATATGCCTGGCAGTGAAAGATAACACAATTTCCGTGTCTCTGAAATGACGTAAAGCTGGCATCACTGACACTACAGAGTTCTTACTGTTAGTCAGGGAGAGAAACAGAGTAACATGCATTCACTCTAAACACAGAAGATAGCACATACTGGAAAGAACATAGAAAGAATATAGAACATAGAAAAATACAGCGCAGTACAGGCCCTTCGGCCCTCGATGTTGCGTCGATCCAAGCCCACCTAACCTACACTAGCCCACTTTCCTCCATATGCCTATCCAAAGCCCGTTTAAATGCCCATAAAGAGGGAGAGTCCACCACTGTTACTGGCAGGGCATTCCATGAACTCACGACTCGCTGAGCAAAGAATCTACCCCTAACATCAGTCCTATACCTACCACCCCTTAACTTAAAGCTATGCCCCCTCGTAATATCTGACTCCATACGTGGAAAAAGGTTCTCATGGTCAACCCTATCTAAACCCCTAATCATCTACACCTCTATCAAGTCACCTCTCAACCTTCTTTTCTCCAATGAAAACAGCCACAAGTGCCTCAGCCTTTCCTGAGGATTCAGATGATTATGTTAAAGGGTGTTGGGCAATGAGACAAATTGTAAGTGTGACACCATGGAGAGACCCTCAGTAGAATGAGAGTATAACATTGGAAGTGTGCCACATCAGAAACCAGAGTAGGTCACTGAGTACATGGTTGGTGGGTGAATGGGACTTGGTGTGAACTGGAGGACAGGCAGCAGGACTGTGTTAGAGATATTGTACCTCAAACTGCGTGTTCCAATTGATGCTGTAGACCACAACAACAGAAGCAAAATTATATTCAACCATAATCTGTAACTTTTTGCCTGGGACTATCCCTCAGTCTCCCATTACCAATAAACGAATCTATGCTTCATCGACGAGTGTGGTGAACATGCCAGGGCAGAACTATGTGTACCCAAAACTGATCACAAACCATAAAGCTACCACACTTGACTGTTTGCATTCCAAACAGCAGAACTACCATCTGATAGGGAGGGCTGAATAATTGCAACACCAAAAGATCAGTTCGAAGCTCTACAGTCCTGCCACATCCAATCATAAATGGATTAAATAACTCACTGCAGGACAGGGCCCAATACATGTCCCCCTTCTTAATAATGGAACAGCTCTGCACATCAGTGCAAAAGGCAAGCATGTAGTTATTTGCGACATACTCAGCTGGAAGTGTTGAGTCAATGATTTAACTCACCTCATCAGTATGCCCACAGAATTACAGATGGCAGTGGAGGGTTGCTTTTCAAATTGGAGGCTTGTGACCAGTGGTATGTTACTCTATGCGACATGAAGAATCATCTGAACACAGTAGACATGACAAAGGCAATGTACAACAAGCCGTGTCTCTGGGGAAGCTGTTTCATTCCAGTTCCAAATCTGACCTCTATCTGGCAATGTAGAAAATTGCACAACTTTGACAACTCCCTTAAGAAGAGAATAATTAGAGTATGACCAACATCACCCCCTCCATTCCATCATGAAAGTCAAATGGTTGGGTGTTCTTTTTGACAAAGTTGTCAAGCAGCACAGAAATAAACTGCTCAGCGTGGTTTGCGATAGCTCCCTATGTGGCAACGGAAATGTCACTAGATTACTAATCCAGACCAGGCTAATGCTCTGACAGCTGGTGGACGTTAATAACAGTTAATAAAATATCGATATCTAAAATCTGGTGTCAGTAATAATGACCTTGAACCCAATGTCAATTTTAAACAGCAATTGTTTCCCCAATGTACTTTCAAGAAGTGAATCTCCCGCGTTTTCCTGGTCTAACCTGAAAGCAACTCCAGACACAGGTTTCAATGGTCTCTGAAACAGCCAAGCAAGGCATTCAATTGTATCAAACTGCTTCGAGGTTTTAAAGGATAAAACCGGACAGAACACTGGGCACTAACTTCTGCATCCGAAAAGGTAAACACAGGCCTGTCAACCCTACAGATACCCCCCTTCCTAACATCTGAGATCTTGTGATAACACTGACAGAGCTTTCCCACAGACTGCATACAAACATTGGGAAAAGAGTAGGTAATTCAACACAGTGAGCCTCCCACGTTCTCATCATGCAGTCCTCACTTTGTCCTAACGTAATGGAAGGATGTGATCACAGTTTCCAGAATGCTGAAATGCCGACATTTCGACAGTATCCTGTAACATGAGCCAGTGCTTCGTGGAATGATGGGTGAACAGGATATTGGTGTGATTTCAGGAGAGTTTTGGATTAACATTTGTTCTGCAGCTTTGTAAATGGGAGTTGGGTCAGAACAGACTTCGATCCATTGGGCTGAATCTAACAATAATTTATCTCAGTGGCATTTCCGTTGAGCGTGACAGAGGGATCGTCTACACGAGGCTGAGCTAGTTTCCTGGTGCTAACTTATCTAACTCACTTCATTAACTACCTATCCCACCCCATGGTGTCCCACTCATTCAATACCAGCCCGATTCTACCAACCATCATGGCTGGAGGGACTCAGCATCGTCTGGATGCCCACGGATATTCCGTGATCCCTGGCATTGGTGCCATCTTTAAAAGGCCAAGGGGCACACGGCTGACCTTTCTCAGTTCAGAGCTGCCCTGCACAGTTTACCCCAAGCATGGCAGATAAGAGGCAATTACACCACGGTTTGTCGACAGGGGTATGGAGGTCCTCGTGGATGGGCTAGCACAGAGAAGGACCATTCTCTTCCCAGAGGGGGCCACACCACCAGACCTACCGAGCATGGTCTGAGCTCACCACCCAGCTCAGTGTAGTATCTGCGGTCTGAAGAAATGTCCAGCAATACAGGACAAGCATCAATAACTTTCCCTGCTCTGTCAGTATAAGGGTCACTGTATTGTCTCTGCTCCCTCAGACTCACTGTATTTCTGTTATAGCACCGACGCCGAGCAAGGCTCATGTGCCATCACCCTCACTATTGCGTGCAACACCTTCCCTCTCTCTGTCTCTCTCTGCTTCTCTCAAATCCAGTGTACCCCCTACATTAAGAACGCTGCATGTGTACAACGCTGTGGACAGACCCGGACCGAAAACCTCTTCATTCCGTCCCCCTCCCCCCCCACCTAGAGCAGTACGATCACCAGGCCCCACACTCACTCACTCCCTCCCTTTCTCCCAATCCAGGAGAAAAAGGCTGGAATAGGACAGGAAAGGCCAAGCCGAGTGGTGGAGTGCCGGACATTTGTTCCCTTAGACCCTTCTCCCCGCCATGTGGGGAGGACCTTGGTTTGAGCCGGAGAGGACGGGATGCCTCGTGTGGAGATTCTGAAACATCCACGTCCCACGGACCGAGTAAGGAGCAATGTTCAGTGAATGGTAATTCTCACGTTAAACCCGCTGGCAGCTCCGTTCCTTTTCCCCATCACAACTTAGAAACCTTGGCCCAGATGCCATCTCGCTTTTTTATGGAGCTGGTACAAATGGAATACCCACGGTCTTGGTGGGCAGGAGGGTGGGCTCATAACACATCATCAGCACCACCTCCCACGAAGGGAGCACGGAGGCTCCTTCCTACACTCCTCCTGCAAACAGCTCAGATACTGAAACTAATCTGTGAAAGTTACTGCTCTCCTCACTTGTCCTGACATCTTCAATAATCTGTGCTCAAATATACCCAGGTCCTTCTGCTCCTGCACCCCGTTTATAACTGTACAGCCTGTTTTCCTTCCATAGTACATCACCTCATATTGTCCTGATTTGATTGTCGGATGAAATATACCTGAACTTAGAACATAGAACATAGAAAAAATACAGCGCAGTACAGGCCCTTCGGCCCTCGATGTTGCGCCGACCAATGTCTACCTAACCTACACGAGCCCAATAACCTCCATATGCTTATCCAATGCTCGCTTAAATGACCATAAAGAGGGAGAGTTCACCACTGCTCCTGGCAGGGCATTCCATGAACTCGCAACCCGCTGAGTAAAGAATCTACCCCTAACATCTGTCCTATACCTACCACCCCTTAATTTAAATCTGTGTCCCCTAGTAACAGCTGACTCCATTAACAGAAAAAGGTTCTCAGTGTCTACCCTATCTAAACCTCTAATCATCTTGTACACCTCTATCAAATCTCCCCTAAACCTTCTTTTCTCAAATGAGAACAGCCCCAAGTGCCTCAGCCTTTCCTCATACGATCTTCCTAACATGCCAGGCAACATCCTGGTAAACCTCCTCTGCACTCGTTCCAATGCCTCCACATCCTTCCTATAGTATGGCGACCAAAACTGCACACAATACTCCAGATGAGGCCGCACCAGAGTCTTATCCAACTGCAACATGACCTCAGGACTCTGGAACTCAATTCCTCTACCAATAAAGCCCAGTACACCATATGCCTTCTTCACAGCTCTATTTACCTGGGTGGCAACTTTCAGAGATCTGTGTACATGGACACCAAGATCCCTCTGCTCATCCACACTACTAAGTAGCCTACCATTAGCCCAGTAATCCATCTTCTTGTTACGCCTACCAAAGTGAATGACTTCACACTTAGCTACATTGAACTCCATTTGCCACCTTTCTGCCCAGCTCTGCAACTTATCTATATCCCGCTGTAACCTGCCACATCCTTATTCGCTGTCCACAACTCCACCGACTTTCGTGTCATCCGCAAACTTGCTCACCCAGCTTTCAAGCCCCTCCTCTAGATCATTTATAAAGATGACAAACAGCAATGGTCCCAAAACAGATCCTTGTGGAACACCGCTAGTAATTGCACTCCAAGATGAACCTATTCCATCAACTACTACCCTCTGTCTCCTTCCAGCCAGCCAATTCCTAATCCAAACCTCTAATGCACCCTCAATGCCATACCTCCGTAGTTTTTGCATTAGTCTACCATGGGGTACTTTATCGAACGCCTTGCTAAAATCCATATACACCACATCTACTGCTTTACCCTCGTCCACCTCCTTAGTCACCTTCTCAAAGAACTCAATAAGGTTTGTGAGGCACGACCTGCCCTTCACAAAACCATGCTGACTATTCTTGATCACATTATTCCGATCCAGACGTTCATAAATCCTATCCCTTACAATTCTGTTGTTGTGGTTCTGCTCGCCGAGCTGTAAGTTTTTGCTGCAAACGTTTCGTTCCCTGGCTAGGGAACATCATCAGTGCGGTGGGAGCCTCGTGTGAAGCGCTGCTTTGATGTTTCTTCCGGTATTTATATTGGTTTGTTCTTGCCGCTTCCGGGTGTCAGTTTCAGCTGCAGTGATTTGTATCTGGGGTCCAGGTCGATGTGTCTGTTGATGGATGTTCTTGCCGTTTCCGGGTGTCAGTTTCAGCTGTAGTGGTTTGTATATGGTGTCCAGGTCAATGTGTCTATTGATGGAGTTTGGGGATGAAACCACTACAGCTGAAACTGACACCCGGAAACGGCAAGAACATCCATCAACAGACACATCGACCTGGACCCCAGATACAAATCACTGCAGCTGAAACTGACACCCGGAAGCGGCAAGAACAAACCAATATAAATACCGGAAGAAACATCAAAGCAGCGCTTCACACGAGGCTCCCACCGCACTGATGATGTTCCCTAGCCAGGGAACGAAACGTTTGCAGCAAAAACTTACAGCTCGGCGAGCAGAACCACAACAATGGATACCCGAGCTACAAATCTTCAATCAGACCTTACAATTCTCTCTAAGACTTTGCCCACAACAGAAGTGAGACTCACTGGCCTATAGTTACTCGGGCTATCCCTACTCCCCTTCTTGAACAAGGGGACCACATTCGCTATCCTCCAGTCTTTTGGCACTATTCCCGTAGACAATGACGACATAAAAATCAAGGCCAATGGCTCTGCTATCTCCTCCCTAGCTTCCCAGAGGATCCTAGGATAAATGCCATCAGGCCCAGGGGACTTATCTATTTTCATCCTTTCCAGTATTCCCCAGACCTCTTCCCTACATACCTCAAGGCCATCCATTCTAATCACTTGTGACTCAATATTCACATCAGCAATAGTGTCCTGTTCCTGAGTGAATACTGACGAAAAGTATTGATTTAGTGTCTCTCCAATCTCCTCCGCCTCCACGCACAACTTCCCACTACTATCCTTGACTGGACCGATACCTACCCTAGTCAACCTTTTATTCCTGACATACCTGTAGAAAGCCTTTCATGTCCCATTCTCGCTGCTCTTAGCTCTCTCTTTAGATCCTTCCTGGTTACCTTATAACTCTCAAAAGTTGGCATTGTCCTGTTGTTGTTGTACTCTGTCCTCCACACACTTTGCAATTCTTCCAGGTTTGGTGACATCAACAAGCATCGAAGTTGTCATAGTGTCACATTCCAGTCAAAATAACTGAAAGAGAATGTGGCGCTGGAAAAGTAGAGCAGGTCAGAAAGTAATGACTGCAGATGTTGGACATCAAAGCCGACAGTGTGGTGCTGGAAAAGCAAAGCATGCCAGGATAGAATCCGGATTACAGACAGGGCTGATGAAGGTCTTATACCTGTACTGCCAATTCTCCTGGTCTTCGGATGCTGCCTGACCTGCTGTGCTTTTCAGGCACCACTCTCTCAGCTTTGATCCCTAACATCTGCCGTCCTTACTTTCTCCTGCAGATCAATTGAAATACTGACAGACTCACTGGTGTGATCAAGGCATACACTGATATCAAACGAGCGTCAAAAATAACAACACACATCCCAAAGACCCAGAGAAAAAAAAGTCATGCTGCAAACAGAGAAATAGAAACAATGTGGCACATTTTACTGAGTGGGTGAAATAGTGAGAATTTATCACAGAGAAAGAGAAATACCGATCGACTCCCATGTTTGTCTCGTGTCAGTGTATCTGTATATATGTGTGTGTGTGTGTGTGTGTGTGTGTGTGTGTGCTCATGCCCATTTAATCGTATGTCTGCATCTGCGTGTATGTATTAGAATGTGTAACTGTGCGCATTAGCATTTGTGTATATCTCTGTGTGGGACTGGTCTGATGGTCCCTGCGTTGCTTAATGTGATGGAATTCGACATTCTGCTGGCCTCTTCACTCCACTGCATAGACAGTGATGGAAGGTGAAAACCGTCTGGAATTCAGTCAGAGAAGGTGAGCAGCAGGTCACAGCATCATACAAGCTAACAGCAACATCAATAGAAATACACACAGACACACCCACACACACACACACACACTCACACACACACACACCCACACACATGCATGCAGTCTCTCTCTAGAGGGGTGCGGAGAGGATTTCAGCTGTACTGGGGCTTATATAGAGAAACGTCTGAACCCCCTCTGCCATGTAGAATTAATTTTTCTTTGGGAGGTATTAATGACAAACATTAAGGAGTGTTCACACAGCAGTTGTCTTCAGTGAACCATTGATGGAATGAGACGAAATAATTTCATTGCACGTTCTGCTAGTTGCATTTTATTTGCTCTACACTCTGACAAATGATAAGTGCGAAAGCATTCTCAATGACCCAATGGTGCCAGCAGCTCAATGCTAGACATGTACACCTCCTTCTCTAATATCTCAGAGACAGCATTGCAAAAGATCAGACAAACTCCTTTCTGTTGCCAAGGCTATTCTGTGAAGCATCGCATAGCCGCACAATGTGAGTGATTCGCAGTAATTGATACATTCTCAAACAAATGATGAGCTCTCCGCTTTCCTCCTGTAGTCTAAAGATGTGCAGATTAGGTAGACTGACCATGCTAAATTGCCCATAATGCCCAGGGATATGCAGCTTAGATGGATTAGCCATGTGAAACACAGGGTTACCGGGATGGAAATGATTGTATGACATTCTATGGCAGGTCAGTGTGAACTAGATGGACTGAATTCCACACTGATCGGATTCTATGAAACGTGTTGGTTGCACAGTGGAGTTGGTGAACCAGCAGTAGTTGATATTACATCCTTTTAAACAAACGAGGAAACAAGGTATTATCCCCCATTTCAATTAATCCACTGTTCCCAAAATAAGAGCGATCCCATTACACAGTGTTACAGATGAGATCAGAACTCTGAAAAGTGATTAAGAAGTTAGTCTGGACCCTAACTTTTTCTTGTTTTAAAGGTAAATGTAAGGTGCCGTGTTCCAGATCCAATTTAATAGATCAAACGAATTGACATTACGCAAAGCATAAATTATTCGAACACGATAGTAAAAGTATAATCAAAGAAAGATGAACGTAGAATAACTTAACTCGATTGGAAAACTGAGCAAAACTTAAAGAATTGTTTTACTACTAAACAGTAACTGTTCCAATGTGGGAACAGCTCATAAATACACCCTGGGTACAAAATTCAGAAAAACAAATTGCAGGACAACGCAAATCCTGCAACCCAGAAGGGAAAATTCAGAGAGAGTAGCAGCCAGCGACATGTAGTACAGTTTCCAACCCTGTTGAGATCCCGGCTACAACTGCTGCAAACTACCGACTATACGCCCTGGTTCTATGAGAGCTTGACTGTAGTCATTGAGGCTGCTTGTATTGTGCCAACTTTAAGAAAAAAAACTAAGGCTTCACAAACTATTTGCTCTAGTTGCTCTGGAAGATTGCTCGATACCTGTGCCTGGAAATAACTTTAAAGAGCCCAGGATAAAATAATTTATCAAGATAGTCTGATTTCTCTTCACAGAAGTTGCCAGTTCCGCTGAGATTTTCCAAGAGATGCTGTTTTTTTGTTCCTGATTTACAGCAGTACGTTGTGAGTAGAGTTTTATTTTGATTTTCGTCTTGTGAAACTGAAACCAGTGAGTGCTCCAGGGATCAGTTTATATCTGTTATCAGAAGTTCTTTTGGTTTGCGGGAAAAAAAATCATTTGATTTAGAAACTTCCAAAGGTACTTCACTTTATTGTTTCTGAGTTGAAGCCCTTGTATTATGAAGGATATGCATTTTAGGTCTCTGTATAAGTGATTTTTCTCCTTTACTAAACAAGATCTTGAAAACCGTGTATCAGGTGAATACCTGATGGACATTCCCTCTTGTATGGGAGACTAAAACTAGGAAATCCATTTTAAGAATAAGTATTCACTTTGACACAGATATTGGAAAGTCATTAACTTTTTTTTATAAAAAGCAAAAGAATCATAGTCACAGAGTCGAACAACATGGAAGCACACCTTTTGTTCAACTAATACTACCAACCTAACTTTGGCCCATATACCTCTAAACATTTCCTATGCTTGTACCTACCCAAACATCTTTAAAATGTTGTAACTGTACCTGCACCCACCACTTCCTTTGAAAGTGCATTTCACACACTGATATCTCGATGTAAGAACAAATTGCCCCTCAAGTACTTTTGAAATCTTTCTCTTCTCACTTTAAAGTATTCTTGCTGATTTAGAAATCCTCCGTCCGAGGGAACAGAAACATGCCTTGCACTTTATCAATATTTCTCATGACTTTATAATGTTACCCTTGGATCTTCTGCAGTCTAGGGAATCAAACATATGATCCGATCCAATCTCTCCTTATACCCCAATCCCTCCATTCTTAGCAACGTTCCAGGAAATATATTTTAACCCTAATCAGCTTAATAATGTCCTTCCTCTGACTGAGGGATGAGAATTGGACTCAGTACTCCAAAAGAGGCCTTATCAATGCCCTGTACAACCTCAGTATGAAATGCCGACACCTATCGTGAAACGTCTGGTCGACCAAGGCAAACGTAGTGAATGCCTTCTAAAATCCTTTTTCCATGTTTGATATAAAGTTCAAAGACTTATGTACCAAAATCCCTCGATCTCTCTGGCCTAGAGTACTACCTGGGGCCGTATAATTATGAGATGTACTTCATGCACTTGTTTATTTTATCAAAATGCAGTACCTCACATTTACTTTATCTAATCTCCATCTGTCACTCCTCAATCCATTGAACTAATTGAACAATATCTCCTTGCAATCGCAGACACCTGTCTCATTGCCCAATATAGCAGCAATTTTGGTGTCATCTGTAAATGTACCAACCATGCCTTCGATATTATCATCCTGTCCTTTTACATCAATGACAAATGAAAGTCCATCCAGTACTGATCCCTATGGAACACTGCTTGTCGCAGGCTTCCAGGCCAAAGCAAAATCCTCTATTCTGTCTCCTTCTGTAAAACCGAATTTATATCAAGTTATCAAGCTTACCCGCAATCCCATGTGCTCTAACTTTATTTATTAGTCTACCATGCAGAACCTAATCAAAGGCTTTGCTAATGTTCATTTAAACAACATCTACCATTCTGCTACAATCAATCTTTCTGTTTACTTCATTTAAAACAAACTAAAATCATGTTTGTAAGACATGATTCCTCTCATACAAAACCTTTCTGACCAATACAAATCAGCCATTCCCTTTCCAGTCATGTAAATCTTATCTTTCAGAATGTCTTCCAACAACTTACTCATCACCAATGTCAGACACACAGACTATCGTTTCCACGCTTTTCCTTCCAGCCTTTCTAAAGATGCAGTCTTACCCACCCTCCAGTCCTCCAGTAATTTACTTGTGTGTATAAATGATTCAACTATATCTGCTGAAACTTCCATAGTTTCAAAGAACAAAGATCAATGAAAAAATAACGAAGAATATTATAGCACAGGAACAGCCATTCACCCCTGCAAGCCTGCGCCGACCCAGTTCTTCTATCAAAGCATTTTTTCTAAGGATCTGTATCTCTTTACTCCCTGCCCGTTCATATATTTGTCTAGAGAGGTCTTAAATGACACTATTGTGTCCACCATAATACCACTACTGGCAACGCGTTCCAGGAACCCCCACCCTCTGCATAATGAATTTACCACATATACCTCCCATCAACAGATCCAATCTCATGGCTCCAAATATTTCAGTTCGCCCCTCTGGGAAAAAAAATCTTCTTGCTATCCACCCTACCTATACCTCTCATGATTTTGTAGACCTCATTCAGATTCCCCCTCCGCCATCTCTGTCTTTCGAATGATAATAATCCTAATCTACTCAACTTCTCTTCATAGCTTGCACCCTCCATATCAGGTAATAGCCTAGTGAACCTCTTCTGCACTCTCTGCAAATCATCCAAATCGTGTTGGTAATGTGGACGACCAGAAATGTACCAAATATAACGCTGAACCATAGTCTTATTGAACTGTAATATGACCTGCCAAATACTGTACTCAATACCTCGTTTGATGAAGGAAAACATTTCATACGTCTTCTTGACAAATCTATTGACCTGCATTGCCACCTTCAGGGATCAAATGACTTGAACAACCAGAAATCTCACTGTACAATAATTTTCCTCTGACATTTCCACTTACTGTATAATTCGCTCTTGAATTGTATCTTCCAAAATGCATGACCACGCATTTGACAGGATTGAACTCCATCTGCAGTTTCTCAGCCCAACTCTCCAACCTACATATCTTTCCTTCCACAATGCCCTGGCATACACATGATCCTGTTCTAGAAATTGATCAATCTTTATGGTTTCTCAGACCTTGCATGCACACAACACCCAAATCGCTCTGTGCTGGTCTTTTGTTTTCACAGTCTCTCTCCATATAAATAATCATTTGTTTTTTTTTATTATTCATTCCGAAGTGCTAGACATCACACTTTATTACAATGAACTCTATCTTCCAATTACATAGTGCAGATTACTTACATCCTGATGAAACTATGCACTCCAACCTAGCTTTACCAGCATCGAATATGCATTGATTGCATTCTACATACACACACACCACACACACACACACCACACACACACACACACACACACACACACACACACACACACACACACACACACACACACACACACACACACACACACACCCAAAGAAAACCTTTAATACAGAGAATAAGCAACTGGGAGTCCAAGGGCTGACATTTGTGGTACTCCACTTATTATGGCTCTCTGAACTCACACAGACATATTCATCAAGATTCACTCCTTTGTGTCTGCACAAATGGTCAATCTCTGAACAATAACCCACAAGTTCCTACCTTGTGCAATACATACTTTATATGGTCGTTCACAAAATGCTTACCAAATCTAATTATACAATCTAAGGTTTCACTTTTATTATCACTGCTTCTCCTTTTCATATAACTCGATTGAGTCTGTTCAATTCCATTAAGTTATTGTAAATCATAGTTTATTTTCCTGAATAATGGACTCAAGCAGTTTCCTAATAATAGACGTAAGGCTACCTGGCCCTTATTTCCATGCTTTATGCCTTCCTCCTTCCTTGAAGACAGGCATCACAGTAAGACCTTTGAATCCACTGAAATCCCCTTGGACAGTAGTGATATTTCAACAAATGCCAGGAATATGTCTGGAGCACATTCTTTCGAACTCTGACTACTAGCTTTTGGTCGATAGTTTATTCATAATCATATCCTTTATCAAACGAGTTCTCCTGAAAAAAAAGGCCTGCGATCCTTTGGGATATTCTCTGTCGAAACAGTGTCACAACCAATATAAAATAGTTGTTTGAGTTATTTGAGAGTTTCCGTTTTTCCTCTGGGAATTTCACGATGTCATCTTCCAATTGTTCCAAAAAAAGGTTTTAGCTATTCTTTTCTTTTTCTTATCGTTATTCCCACATGGAGCCTCATGTCATTTTTGTTTATACTTTGCAACAATTGACCTTCCTAAATCAATTGTCTCCAACTTGATTCGCTTTACAGCTTTCAACTGGTGGCCTCTAAAAAAAAGTCCCAAACTTCTAGTCTAGCAGCAATTTTCATCATTTGTGCGCCTGTGTTGTCATTAGGTACTCACCCTGACTATTTTTGCTTATCATACAAAGTTTACAATCTCATCAATTCCTTTTTGATGTTTTAAAATTTGTTCACGGAATCATTGGCTAGGTCAGCATTAATTGCCTATCCCTAATTGCACAGAAGGCAGTTCTGAGACAACCATATTACTGTGGGACTAGAGTCACATGTAGGCCAGACCAGGTAAGGATGGCAGATTCCTTCCGTAAAGGACTTTACTGAATCAGAGATGTTTGCCCAACAATTGACAATGGATTCATGGTCATCATGAGATTTTTAACTCGAGATTGTTTTCATGGAAATAAATTTTCACTATCTGCCGTGGCAGGATTTGAACTCGGGTCCTAGAAAGTTATCGGAGCCTATTAATTCAACAATTTAGCGATAATACCACAAGGCCGTCGTCTCCCAATCATGCTCGATTGTTGTGAACTGTTAATATAAATATCTGTCAATTTTATCAACTGAACTTCCTTTCAGTCTATTTTCCAGCTCATTGTTAGCAACACGTTCTTGAGCTGTTGATAATAACACAAGAACTAGGAGCAGGAGTACCTTCGACCCTGCTCCGTCATTCAATAAGATTATGGCTGATCTTTTTGTGGACTCAGCTCCACTTACTCAACCTCTCACTGTATCCGTTATTTTCTTCCATTGTCAGAAAAAAAGCCTAATTTTAAAACAGTTTCCTGAATAGCGCCAATTACTTCCCGGGCAAGGAATTCCACAGAATAATAACCCTCTGGGTGAAGACATTCTTTCCCAATTCAGTCCTAAATCCTCTAATCTTGCAGCTATGCCTCTTATGCTAGTTTCACCTGTCAGTGGAAACATCCTCTCTCTTTCTATATGATCCATTCTCTTCATTGTTTTATATGTTTCTCAAATTCTCATTGTTCTGAATTCCAATCAATATAATCCCAATCTACTCAGTCTCTCCTCATAGATCACCACCCAACCCAATGCCGGAATGTACCTCAGCTGCACCCCCTCCAGTGCCATCCTTTCTCAAGTACCGAAATGAAATCTACACACAGTACTGCAGATGTGATCTCACAGCACCTTGTACAACTGCAACATTACCTTTCTGCTTTTCAACTCAACCCCTTGAGCAATGAAGGAGAGAATTACATTTGCTTTCCTAACCACTCCTTGTACCTGCAGTCCAAAAGTCTTTAATTCATGCCTGATCCTTCTCAAACTTCCAAGGGGTTTCCCCATGTGGATTCAAGTATGATCAGCTGACGATGACTAACATGGAGTTTCAATTGATTGACAGAGAAGAATTGTGAAAGTCATGAGTCAAAGTTGCTGATATCCCTGTCTGACAGGGAGCTTCACGTGTGACGCTTTGGGAAGTAAATGAAAATACAAGCAATGACACAGT
The DNA here is from genome assembly GCF_020745735.1 of Hemiscyllium ocellatum. Classification (NCBI taxonomy): domain Eukaryota; kingdom Metazoa; phylum Chordata; class Chondrichthyes; order Orectolobiformes; family Hemiscylliidae; genus Hemiscyllium; species Hemiscyllium ocellatum. The sequence goes on from NW_026869056.1 coordinate 147,012, forward strand.
GCCACCAGCTGTACAGGGGCTCAAATCATGGTCAAGGAGGGAAACAGAAAGAAACACTTTAATTTTAAGCACACATCTGGATGGGAAAACACGTTTGAGGGTCGATGAGAAATGATTTGAGGAATGAGACTAATTGGAGAAGTGATGCCCGAGACACTGATAAGAATGAGAACTTTAAAATGAGATATTCCCACACCAGAAGCAACTGTAGGTCAATAATTATAGGGGTGGTAAATGAATTAGACTCCGTGTGTTGATGAACAAGCAGCAGAGTTGAGGATAAACTGAGGTTATGGAGAGTATAAAGTGCGACGCCAATAAGACAATTATTAGAACAGTTGAGACTGAAGCAGACCGAGACATGGATGAATGTTTTCAGAAGCAGAGTGTCTGAGGCAGGGATACAGATCGAGGCTGCAATACAGATATTTATATTAGGAAGAAACTCCATTCACTTTAAAATAAAATGCTGAAATTGTACACAAACTTGTTCAGGCTCAGGTAAAAGCTGAGAGAGGAATAAAGTCAGTGCATGTGGGAGATCACAGCAGAGTTTGATGATGCGGACTCGTCTGTTATAACAGAACAGTCAGTATTGGTTAATTCAGGAATAATCTATGGATCAGAAGGCAGAAATAGAAATGAATTTATTTACAAAATAGATTCTTTCCACACCCTCATCCAGCTCATTTTAAAAACGACAAAGAACAGTGGACCAAAATAAATCCTTGCAGTACCACAGTGGTAACTGAACCCCTGGATGAACATTTCCCATCAACTAATACCGTCTGTCTTCTGTCAACTAGCCAACTTCTGATCAAAATCACTAAACAACCCTCAAACCCATGCCTCCGTATTTTGTGAAATAGGCTACCGTGGGGAACCTTATAAAATGTTTTACTGAAATCCACATACACCACATCAACCACTTTACCCTCATCCCGTTTATTGTCCACCTTCTCATATATTCCATCGGGTTTCTGAAGCACGACCTACCATTCACAAAACCATGTGTACTAGCCCTATCAACTTATTCCTTTCTAGATGATGTTAAATCCTATAACTTATAACCTTTTCCAATGCTTTATCACAAATAAAGCAAGGCTCACTGGTCTATCATTCCCAGGGTTGTCTCCACTCCCCTTCTGGAATAAGAGAACAACATTTGCTATCCTCTGGTCTTCCAGCACGATTCCTGTAGACAATGACGACATAAAGATCAAAGCCAAACAGTCTGCAATCTCCTTCCTGGCTTTCCAGAGAATTGTAGGATAAACCCGTACAACCCAATGGGACTTATTTATTTTGACGATTTCTAGAATTGCTCACACCTCTTCCATTTGAACCTCAGTCCCATCTAGTCTAGTGGCCTGTATCTCAGTGTACTGCTCGACAACATCATCTTTTTCCAGAGCGAAGAATGACGTAAAATATTTATTTTGCGCATTCCCATCTCGTCTGCGTCAATGCACAGCTTCCCACTACTATCTTTGTTTGGCCATAATCTTACTCTAGTCATTATTTTATTCTTGAAATACCTAGAAAACTCCTTAAGATTTTCCTTGAACCTATCTTCCAACGGCTTCACATGTCCTCTTCTGGCTTGTTTCGTGTCTTTCTTGAGATCTTTCCTGGCTAATTTGGAGATCTTAAGCGCTCTAACTGAGCCCTTCATGTCTCACCATAACATCAGACTTATTCTTCCTCTTGACAAGATATTCAACTTCTTTAATAAACCACGGCTCCCTCGCTCGACCACTTCATTCCTGTCTGACAGGCATATACTCTTAAAGGACACACAGTAGCTATTCCTTGAATAAGCTCCGCATTCCAATTGTACACAATCCCTGCAGTTTCCTTCCCCATCCTATACATTCTAAATCTTGCCGCATTGCATCCTATTTAAGCTTTCTCCCAGCTACTACTCTTGCCCTGCCGTATATACCTATCTCTTTCCATCGCTAAAGTAAATATAATAAAATTGTGATCGCTATCACCAATTTGCTCACTTACCTCCAAATCTAAAATCGTGCCCAATTCATTACCTAGTACCAAATCCAATGTGGCATCGCTCCTTTTTAGTCTGTCTACATATCGTGTACACATTGGACAAAAACTGACACATCTAAAGTACTTGCACGATAATGATCCCAGACAATATTTGGAAAATTAAAGTCTCCCATAACAATTACGCTGTCACTCTCGCTCGTGTCAAAATCATTTTTGCTATCTTTTCCACTACATCTCTGGAACTATTTGGAGGCCTATAGAAAACTCCCAACAGGGTTACCTCTCCTTCCCTGTTTCTAAAACCAGCTCTTACTACCTCAGCAGACGAACACTCAGACGTCCTTTTTGCCACTACAATACTGTCCTTGATTAACAATGCCACACCACCTTCCCCAACGCCCCCATCTCTTACAGTCTTCCCTCTTCTTACTGAAACATCTAAATCCAGAATCCTGCAATAACCTTTCCTTTCACTGCTCCACAATATCTCCGAAATGGCCACAACATCGAAGTCTCACGTTCTAACCCATGCTGCAAGTTCACCCAAGTCATTCTGCATGCTCCTTGCATTAACGTAGACACACTGTAAATCAGCTTCTTGCTTGATGGTGCCCTCTTGCGACGTTGAAACCATTTTTCTTACCTCACTGTTCTTAACCTCCTGTATGTTGGAACTACAATTTTGGTTCCTATACCCCTGCGAAATTAGCTTAAACTGTTCTGGAGAGTATTTCAAATTCTCCCTCACTCAAGGCTATTGCTACCCCTCTGGTTCAGGTGAAGAGCATCCTGTTTGGAGATGTTCCATCTACCTCAGAAAGAGACCCAATTATCCAGGAATCCAAAACCTCTATCCTGCATCTTCCCTTTAGCAATGTGTTCAGCTCCTCTGGTTCCCTATTCCTCACCTATTAATTTCATGCAATTCTTTGTCATTATTTGTCATGGAATCTGCAATATGCCTCACAGTAAATCATTACATTTCCTTACCAGCATCTTCAAAACGAACAAACAAATCCACCCCGAGGGACAAGAGCAGCAGGTAGGTGGGAACACCACATTGACACGTTTCTCCGCAAGTCACGTGCTCATCCTGCCTTGGAAACATATTGTTCATTCAGAGTTTGTGTGTCGAAACTCTCGAATTCCCTCTGAATGTCATTTTGGTGCTATCTACACCAAATAGCCTTCAGCAGACCAAGAAACAATCAATTGCAAGATAACCTGCGAAGAACAATAAACAATGGCTACATAGACATATTCAACACATTACAAGTTATTCGGTTCACTGGTACTTCTGAGATTATTTTCTGTCATCCACCCGGAAAACAGAAACAATGTGCACACCTCGCATGGAGTAGGTTCTCTCCATCAGCTAATGGATACATCAATGGACAGCATTGTGGGAGATGATGTAATTTACATCTACTCCTCCCTGGGAAGTTCTGGATCATAGGAACTCAATAAAACCATGACGTTCATGGTTAATGTGAGCCCAGTCTTCACCTGGTGTAAGTCTAAATAATTTGTTGAAAGGGATTGGGTGACACAGCTGTGACACAACCTCTTCTTTGAACAAGATTTGCCTCACTCTGTGCTCCTGCTTTCCCAATTTGTTGGGGAAGTGTTCCTGGAAAACTCAGGATGTATTGGTCATATCCAAACTGCCTCAACTCCCTGCCCTAGCCCAACATCGTCCTCCGACCGCTTTACATGGCTTTCCCCATTCTAAAATGCTTTCTCAGTTTGTCAGTCACATTGAATATCCTAAGTGAATCTATGCTGCAGCTCAAGCACAACTGAGGAAAGCTCTCCAATTACTTTCCACAGAGTTAAGTATGTTACTTCCCACAAATACACAGCATGACCACTTATTGGTGATTATCATAGTTTCGTTCCCTGATCTCTTCTATTCATTTCCCTTTCTTTGGAGACAGTGTCAGATGTTCCAGTACTCTCAACAATTTGAATATTGGGACACTCCATCTCTCCAGCGAAATGAATGACTGTGTATATTGTACCATTTTCTGATGGTCAGCATCTTGAACACCAACACCAGTAGTACCTTTGGATGTAACATTGAAACATAGAAAACGTAGGAGGCCATTAGGCCCTTCGATCCGGTCCCATCATTCATCGCAACATTGCTGATCATCCACCTCAGTAGGCCTAATGCTGCTTTCTCCCCATATCCTTCGCCCAAAGTGCAATAACGACCCACCTCTTCACAACGTTCAAAGTTTTGGCATCAACTACTTCCTGTGATAATGATTCCCAGAGGCTCACCACTCTTTGGGTGAAGGAATGGCTCCTCATTTCTGATATTAATTGTCCACCCTAAATCCTTGGACACTGACAGGTCTGGACACACTCACCATCGGGAATATCCTCCTGCACCTACCCTGTCTAGTTCTGTTAGAATTCTATTAGTCAATCTGAGATCCCCGCAACGCATTCGTCTGAACTACAGTGAAAACAATCCCTATCCTAGTCAAACACTGCTCATAAATCAGTCCTGCCAAACCCGGAATCAGTCTGGTAAACCTTCACTGTTATCCCTCAAGAGCAGCAAAATCGCTCCTCAGAAAAGGAGACGAAAACTGCACACAGAATTCTAGGTGCGGCCTCATCAATGCCCTGGAAACCTGCAACAACACATCCCTGCTCCTATACTCGAAATCTCCCACAATGAAGGCCAACATACCTTTGGCTTTCTTTACCGCCTGCTGCACCTGCATGACAAATTTCAGAGACTGGTTAGGCAGGACACCAAGGTCCCGCTGAGAAATCCCGTCTCCCAATTTATAGCCATTTAGACAGTAATATACTTTCTTAGTTTGCTTTCATAGTGAATAACCTCGCATTTATTCAAATTATACTGCATGTGCCATCGATTTGCTCGACTCACCCAGATTATGCTGAAGAATCTCTGCATCTTCGTCACTGTTCACCCTCCCAGCCAACTTGGTTGCATTTGCATTTGAGATTATACTTTTCTCTCCTTCATCCAAATCATGAATATGTATTTTGAATAGCTGGGGTCCCATCAGCGTCCGCTGTGGCAACCAATCACTATTTGACATCACTTGGCCTGAATCCCTGTTTACCCTTCCTCGTCAGAGATTCATCGAGATGCTTTTATAATGTTGTACTTGTAAGAGGCACCACTATTTCTTTTGGCAGTTCATTCCATATTCGTACCACCCTCTGCATGAATAAGTTGAATCTTACATCTCTTTTAAGTCTTTCCCCTCTCACCCTAAATAAATGTCCTCTAGTTCGAGACATTCCCACTCCAGGGAAAAATACCTTTTCTATTAACACTATCCATGTTCCTCGTGATTTTATAAACCTTTACAAAGTCAGCCAGCAGCCTCCGGAGGTCCAGGAAAAAGAGCTCCAGTCTATTCAAGCTCTCCCTATAGCTCAAATCCTCCAAACCTGGCAATATTATTGTCAATCATTTCTGAACTGTTTCAACTTTCAAAACATCCTTCCGATAAGAGGAAGACCAGAACAGCAAACAATATACCAAATATTGCCAAACCATTCCTGTAATGCCCCAAATTGACCTCCCAATTACCAACTCAATGCTCTGCCCAATAAAACAAAGCATAACAAAAGTCTTCTTCACTTTCCTCTTTACCTGCGACTTCAATTGCAAGGAACTATGAAGGTGCACTCCAAGGTCCCTGTTCTGCGACACAGCCCCAAGACATTTCCATTGACTGTAGAAATCCTGCTATGATTTGCCTTTCCAAAATGCAGCACCTCACATTTAGCTGAATTAAACTCCATCTGCCAGTTCTCGGGACTTTTTATTCTGAGATAGCGATCTTTGCTGTCCACAAGACCTCCAATTTTGGTGTTATCTACAGATAACTATACTTCCAGACCATCCATATAAATGATGAAAAGTTATGGAAACAACACTGATCATCGTGGCACCACCACCACCACACTCGGTGTTCTACCTTTGAGCTAGTTCTGTAGCTAAATGGCTAGTTCTCCCTGTATTCCATGTGGTCTAACCTTGCTAATCGGTCTAGCACCAGGAGCAGTATCGAATCCTTAGTGAAATACATATCGATCACACGTACCACTCTGCCATCATCAATCCTTTACATCACTTCTTCAAAAAAACTCAAACAAGTTCGTGAGACATTAGTTTGCACACACAAAGCCATGTTGTTTAAACAAAATCAGTCATTGTCTTTCCAAATACATGTAAATCCTATCCCTCAGGATTCCCTCCAACAACTTGCCCACCACTGATGTCTAGATCACTGGTCAATTCTTCTCTGGTGTTTCCTTACCATCTTTCTGAAACAGTGGCACCATGTTAGCCAACCTCCAGTCTCCTGGCCCCTCACTTGTGACGAAGGATGATACAAATATCTCAGCAAGGGGCCCAGCAACCAGTTGCCGAACTTCCTATAGAGTTACAGGGTCAGGTCCTGGGAATTTATCCACCTATATGCATTTAACACATCCAGCACCTCCTCCTCTGTAATATGAACTTTAAAAAAAAGATTTCACCATCTACTTCCCACATTCTATAATCTTCTATGTCCTTCTTTACAGTTAATATTAATGCAAAATTTTCAATTAAGTCTCCCCATCTTCTGTGGTTCCACATGTAGGCTGCCTTGCTGATCTTTGGTTTTCGCTTAAACTTGTTTGATAAGAGTTAAAGCTAACGAATGGATATTATGACACGTTTCAATCCTTTTAGAATTTAAAAAAAGGACAGTAAGTCTGTGCAACACGCCTAATACAGTAAATAGTATGATAGAGACACTTACCAGGGACACCAATGATAGCGAGGATGGGATAATAACCAGCTTGGATCACCCAAAGTACACACGTGATCCGTGTTGACAAGGTTGGCCACTCCTGAGAAAGCCAGGAAAGACCAACGGATAAACTCCTGCCCATTGTCATTACATGCCAGTTTAATGCTATAAAACTATGATTCATTGCTGTAACATTCCAGTTTAATGTTGTTATATTCTGATCCGTTGCTGTAACATTACAGTCTAATGTTCTCAGACTCTGATCTCTTCTCTCCTTTTCTGTGGAGCTGCTGATCCCTGTTAGTGTCGAGATGATGTTTCTACAGATGCTATAGGCTAGCTCATTGATCGGACTCTGGTATTAATAGAAGAGAGAAACTCTCCAGCGATAATGTTAGAATCCATGGAGATTTGCATTAATTACAGTCACTGAACACAGAGCTCCAGTTAACTTCTTTCAATCTAACACCTTTTCTATGACAATGAAGCAGCACATTTAAGAGTCTAAATAGAAGACTTTGCGATCATTGAGGGAAGAATGGCTGGAAATAGTGGGGGAATGACCAGAATCATTCTAAATTCCAACAATTTCATTATCAAGTTGCCTTCGAAATTTGCAGAGTACGAAATCTGGAAATAAAATAAGCTGTTGATTAGAAAGCATATTGTGTGTGTGTGTATATATATATATATATATATATATATATACACACACATATATATAAAATACAAAGAGAGAGAGAAAAATTAGAACAATCTGGAGATGTGAGTGGAAAATTGTGCATAGCGAGTTCGATTCCTTCCTTTGACACAATGGGCTGAAGGGCCCATTTATGATTTCGAGATGTTTGTGATACATTGTGCATCAGAACGAAATATGTTCAAATTTTATTGAATTAAATTAGTTTAGGAATTATAATCCTATTGATTAAAGGTGAGTGAGAGTCTGCATAAGACAATAATCAAAAGAAAAAAAAACACAAAACAGTGGGAATGCTGTTTATATAATGTTCCCCAGTCATCCGTGTTTGAGCAGTGCATTTTTGGAATCATGTCAAATAAACTCAAAGCAGAGTCGAGTGATGGATTCTTGAGGAATGAGGAGCGAGTTCTGACAATATGCACAAAACAAAGAAGATTTGAAACAGTGAGCATCAACAGTACAATTTGATGAGAATGATTATAACTGCATTTGAAGCATTTTCAGAGACAGTTTACTTGTTTGATTTGTGCATCATCAGTGGGAATGGTGAGAGTTGGGCCTATACACACGGGAGTTTACGTGAAGAAGCAGTGATCTTATTCAGATGGAAATGTTACAGACTTTATTTGACAGGTAGCTGCTAAGATCATGCTTCCCCATTCCCGGGTGCCAGAAGTAGGCTGCACAGTTTATAGTCTGGGCCCCACAAATTTTAGGTGAAAATAAGCAGGTATTTATTATCTCAAAGGTGTTATAGTTCAAGAATGCAGTCTGGACACTATCGTTTTCTTAGTTTAAAGTCAGAGGTGAGATTGATATTTCAGAAGGGTTGGAGCTGGTCAAGTCACTTGGTTTCACGCAAGCAGAAACAACAAAAAAGAATTTAGAACAACTTTACCATTGATAAATTTAGCTGATGCGATACAGCAACATTACTGTTGCATTCCTCCAATCATGTCACATCCCATAAACACATTCCTTGGCAAAAAGGCAAATTCAAACACAGATTCTTCGAGGCAGGAGAGAACATCATCCAGAGAGATTTCAGAGACAAAGTCAGTTAGGAATCATTTTCTGAAGTTTGCAAGCTTCCTGGTCTCCAGGAACTTGTGACTGCCAGAGCTAAACCAACATGAGAATAAACCTGAACTAGGAGAACTGACCACTCACGTGCCACTGCTTAACTAGGTTCTTCCCTCGAAATCTCTGTTTTTAAGACTTTTCTTTAAAAAAACAACAAAATCACCTCATTAAAATGGCAGCAGCGTCACCCTCCTTCCTTAAAAGAAGAAACACCAAAGTATAAAGTTGAGTTCATTTGATACTCTTTAGTCTTAATTTGTTAATACACTAAAGCATATATACATCACATTGACAATAATCATGCACACATTCACTAATACAGGTTATTTCAGTCTGTCCGCTCCTGCCATGAGGGCGGTGCCGAGTTGGAACGCTGGGTTATGGCTCAGAGAATATCTCCGGGATGAATGCACGAATCAGCCCCTCCGCCCCATGGCCAAACACTTTAACTCCCCTTCTCACTGTTCCGAGGTCATGCAGGTCCTGGGTCTCTTCCAATGCCAATCTCTATTCAACCGACGCCCGGAGGAAGAACGCCTCACCTTTCACCTTGGGACCCTCCACCACACGGCATTAATGCAGTTGCCTCCTTTTTCCTTAGTTCCGCTCCCTCCATCTTATCCCAGATCCAATCGCCAACTTGGCACCAAACCACTAGACCTGTCCCAGATGTCTGTCTGCCTTCCCACCTCTCCGCTGATCCTTCTCTCCTACCTACCTCCTTCACCTCCACTTCATCTACCTAACGCACTCTCAGCTACATTACCCCCAGCCCCACTCCACCCCCACCCCCCCATTTACCTCCCAGCCAATGAACCTACAAGCCTCATTCCTGATAAAGGGCTTATGATCAAAACTTTGATTACCCTGCTGCTCGAATGCTGTCTGATCTGCTATGTTTTTCCAGCACCACACACTCGAATAAGGAACATTATTGGCCACATCAAGACTTAAATGGCGATACCAAGTTCAAAGTCTCCTTCTCAATTGCTGTACATTTCTGTTGATGAATTTTCAATTTCCTGGAAAAGCATCTAATAATTCTTTCTATCTTCTAGTTTTCGTCTTGTAAGAGTACAGCATTTACACCCACATCACTCACACCTATAGTCATCTTGATATACTTTGCATAGTTAGGTGTGGCTAATACAGCGGCAGTGAGTAACACAGCTTGCAGGCTGTCAAATGCTTTCTGACAGGGTGTTGTTCAATGAATTTTCCTGCATTACTTCAATAATTCAGTGAGTGGAGCAGCCACACTTTTAAATTTCGGAATGAATTTCCAAAATAACCCCCTCAGTCCAGGCAATCCCTTTTTTACAGGGTGTGGGAATTTCCGGAATAATCTGTGTTTCACATTCCGTGAGGTCCGATAACATGACCCACGTACATGACTTTGTCTTTGACGAATTCACTCTTAGCCAGGTTTATCACCCAGCCTCTCTCCTGAAGTCGTTCGAACAATTTGCTTAATTCTGCAAAACTGCGACTGACAAAGAAGTGAATCTGCATGCTACAGCCTTTTCTGCTTGAGTTCATAGATCTCTGGACATCGGAGTGCATCTAGGAAAAATTAACAAACAGTGAAATTCACAGCTGACCATGGAGGAACCTGTTTGGGAGACTCACAGCACAGAAACAATAAGTTATAGTTTTAACATGTAACCTTAATTTATGTTTACGGTAGTAGGTAGAAGTAGTGAGTTTTTTTTCTTGATTGCATGATTTATTGAAATCATTCTACTCATTAGATTTTAAAAATGTAAAACACAAGTACTATGTTAGGCCGAAGAACGTTTTTAGAGCAAAAGACAGTCCTATTTTTTCCATCCGTAAATTGTGAAGGAAAAAAGATGATCTTTAATAGACTGATAGGATCTTCTTATCGGATGTAGGAGTTTAGGGACATTTTGCATGTTACTTATAAAACATCAGATCGTTCCATTAGTTTTCATTTTATCAAAGTACTAACTTCAAATTTTATTGGATTCTAGCATATTGGGGCATAATTCAAACTGCTTGGGCAAATTTGAATTATTTTTCCACAGCAAAACAGCTGTACAATTGGTTTTGACCGAGTACGACATTTTTACCTCGTTCAGAACAATTTGTACTGTGTTAGGAAGTCCTTACTGGCTCTTCAAATTTCCTAAAGCTACAGTACACTTGCACTTTGATAACAGGATAAATAGACAAAGTATTAAATGGATATTTGACCGTTGCTTGCAAATGGGACGAGATTAGTTTAGGATAACTGATTGGCATGGATGAGTTGGACTGAACGGTCTGTTTCTGTGCATCACATCTCTCTGACTCAATCACTCTAAATGTTCTCACTATGTATGCCTAAAAATCACCAGGTTATCCATACATAACAAACAACTGGGTAATATTGAAATGACTTTATTGGTTCCTACTTTGAAATGTGGCTGGTGTATTTTTCATAACAAATAACATAACTCTTAATTATATAGTCTATTCGGTGTTTCAAAACCAAAAATTGTTTCTGCTCTTTGAGGTAAGGTACATGCGAGCAAATATATGTCTGTCCCAATTCCCAATACTGTCTTCCAAATGTGGAATCAGGTGTGAATCAAATTTTGCATCTGTACTGACATAAACGTTATATACCATCTGGTTTTGAAACCATTATCATGGGTGAGCTCCAGTCACTACAAATAAATTTGCTTATGTTGTCCTGGAGCATGCGTTCAATCTCATTTTTTAACAAGTGAGCCAACGTCAGAGGGCCGGCATGTGGCCCTCTAACCACCTGTTGAAGGAGCAGTGCTCCAAAGGCTAGTGCCTCCAGATGCACCTGTTGGACTTCCACCTTATGTTGTGTTGTTTTTATCATTAGACTATTAAGTCTACAAGGACGTTGCTTAAGTGGAGCAGCACTTCATCATTTTCCTACATCATGCATAATTCGATTATTACTTCCCCGTTTATTCAAATATATTTCCCCATGCGATACTACTAACTGTTTCTGGTCATGTTGATTTTCTACTGGAAGGTAATGCAATAATCTAATACAATTTTGACAATATCCTCATTGAACAGTCGAATCTGAGGAATGTCCACTTGAGAATCCTCTGAATTGTGTTCTTCATTATGTGCTGTACGCAGTAAGTTAGTCTCCTTTTTCACTTTTCTGCCAAAATATGTTATGAGCATATTAACATGACGCACTCAATGAGACTACATTCTGCCTGGAGACCTTGTCAAATAGTTCACCTCAATCAATCTCCCTTCGAATCGATAAAGTCAATGAAACGTTGCTTTTAAGGTTCATTGGAAGCAATATTAACACCTTATCTCTGACAGTACAATTGTGAGTTTTTGATTTTTTTTCTGCTTCCTGTTTCATCTCATAATCTGATATTTTTAAAGATCAGTGTTGTAAATTCCCCCACTCTATTTACCAATTCGCAAAAAAATGACACATAGTCCAGAGATGTGGTCTCTAAATTTTGTCTCAGCAATTTCTCCTTCACCAATTTTAGTGACTCTCTCACCTCGTGCCCAAAAACCTCATCCAAATGGACTGAATTTGATCGATCTATTTATTGCAGCTCTAATGACAAAAAGGACAAACAGAATTCCTTCATCGCCGTCATCTGGATTCTCTTCATAAAACACCCTGAACATGGTCGTTAATGTCTGATTTCAACTTTCTCGTGCTCCTTGCGATTCTGGATGATCGGCAGTTTATTTGATTTGTTTTATTCCTGAACTATTCATACGTTTCCTGAATAACTTTGATATAAATTTTGACGCTTGATCTGGTTTTAACTCTGTAGGTAGTCCCTATCTAGCCAAAAATTTGAGCAGCTCTCCTACAACACTTTAACCTGTATTATTGCTTAAAGAAATGGCCTCTGCAATTCTTGTAGACACATCCATGATTGTTAACAAATACTGATTCCTACATATTGATTGAGGCAGGGGTCCTACACAATCAATTAAGATTCTTTTTAAAGGTTTCCCAAATGCAGAAGTGGTGCGGATTTTATTACTGCCTGTGCTTTTCCAATTACTTGACATGAATGATCTATCTGATAAAATTCAATTACATTGTTACGCAGTCCAAGCCAGTAAAAATGTTTTTGTCTTTTTTAGCTTGAGTTTCATAGCCTCTATATGACCACCTGCTCGTCGTTTATGTTCTCCCAGCAACACCAACACTGTGACTTCATGTGGCCTACTTTATTGCAGTGAAAACACCGGAGCTTTTAACTTTTCTTTCCACTTCATTGGTTTCCATTTTACCCTGTGGTAAGTTATCTTTATTATCTTCACCGTTATCGATCTTTCCCTCACTGAGAGAGGCTTTCTCTATTCCCCAAATTCTACCCCCCATGGATTGATATTGACTTTGGAAGCTCAATTTTGGTTTACGAACCAAGTCATAATCATCAGACATTTCAGTACTCATCTTGCTAATTTAACTCTCTGATCTTCCACTTGAGTTCTCATTATCTCAGGAATTTTTGAACTCCTTCAAATAATTGTCCCTCTAAGAATGTCACATGTTTTTTTTTTAATTCCCTTATTCACCAATCACAATTCCTTACTTTGATTCTTCCAAACTCAATGTGCATTTGACTACAGTTCCTCCTTCGACTTCTGCATTGCTATCTGTAGGATGCTGGCACAAGCTCTTATGCATTTAAGATGGATTTCTTCATCTCCTCTTAGGCCTCAGATATCTCCTCTGACAGTGATGTGAGTACCTCACGAACTCTACCTTTCAGCTTTACTTTGATCAACAAAACCAATATGGTCACTGGCCACTTAATTGTTTAGTCACTTACTCAATTAAGTTGAAAACGTTTCTACACTCTTATCATCAAATTTAGCAATGCTTATGTATATTTGAAGAGATCCTCAACAGGACTTTGGCAACGATGAGGTTGTTCATCCTCTCCTCATTAAGCTGACCTCCTACTTTCACCTCCATCCTCTTACAGCGACTTTAGTAAGTGCCAATTTCTGAACTTTAATCACCTGCCATTGTATTCTAGCCATTTCCAAACACTCCATTGGCATTTGCACCAAATTTAGTGCCGAGCTATTGCTGTAATTACCTCTCCTTTTCTCACAGACAAATGCAAATCCAAAGAAAGACAATCAGGAATCATTTGCTAAAGCTTACAACCTTCCTGGTCTCCAGTATCTTGTGACTGCCCGAGGGAGAGCAAACGAGAGAAAAACTGAACTGGGGGAACTGGCCATTCTCCAGCCATTGTTAAACTAAGCTCAAGAGATTAAATTAAGCTCTTCTTAGACCGCTCAGCACCTCTGTCTTTAGAAACTCTCCTTAAAAAAAGGACAAACTCACCTTGTTAAAGTAAAGCATCATCACAAATGTAATTCCTGCTTTAAACAGATCTTTCCAGGGAGCAATAGAGACTTTTGATTCCTGATTGAATACTGAATTAAAGGTTGTGTGGAATAGGGTTGATCAACTGAATGACCTGCATATGCTCCTATATTTGCACTTGTATCACATAGCTCTTAAATTTGTGTGAAGGAAAACAATTACTAAATAAGGACTCTCCTTTTTCAGATTGACAAAAGGATATTCTTTTCTCCTGAGGACAGTGCTGACTGTAAAATTCTCATTCCAGGAAGCAGGACTGTCTAGCTTATGGAAAGTATTTGAGTTTGAGCTTCACAGGATGGACAAAGGAGCCAATGTTATTTAGAACAGTGGGATGTTCAACCACAATCAGATCAGCAATGATCTCTCAATAGTACAGCAGGTTCGAGGGACACAATAGCCAATTGCTGCTCTTAACGTGTGTAGCTTTCTTAGACAGTCCTTCGAGGCTGCTATTGTGCCCGAGGAAGACGATTCAACCACCCAGAATTGTTACCCTCGAATAGAAGATTCATCTTCTCTAAAATGCTAAGCAGAGTCAGGATTACGTAATTGAGCACAGAATGAGCCCTTTAAAGCTTCAATACTAAGGTAGTAAAAAGTCGGGATAAATGTGTAAATGTAAGGTTTGAAAAGCATTAATTGTTTGAGAGCCAAAGATATCAGTGTACCTGAATGATTTGGATTATGGTAGTGAATTTATAGGTGTTCAATTAACTCATGCATCAAGATGGTCATTCAATAATTTGTCAAGTGAAGTATGAGACTCTCCAGCGGGACATAGGCAGGGGAAGTGAGTGAACAAGCATTCGTCAGAAACAGTAGCACTGCATATGTTATGGGAACTAGCATATTATGGCACAAAGGATAAAATAACAGGAAAAGATTGAAATGGAGAAACATCCCAGAACTTGGTGATCCAGAGAGATTTGTCTGTCCTCGTTCATGAATCTCAAAAGACGTTATCATGCAAATAAAGGAAGTGCCAGAAGATAATGAAACGATGCTTTGTTTCTGCAAAAGCTTTGAACTTTCAAACAGTCGTTTTCTTCGTGCATTGTAGTTTGATCTCCGTAACTGTAGTAATTCCCAGGGATATCGACCTTCACTCATTACTGGAATGAAGAGTTTATGATATCAAAGTTTAGTTGGTGAGATCTGAGCATGAGCGGTGATTTTATTGAATCATATAAGACCTTCAGCAGTGTGTTTTGTGTGTTTATCCAATGGATACTTCTGCTTGTGAAGGAAACTCAATGTTGGGGAAATAGTCATTGAATAAAATCTTTTCATTTTAACATATTATAAAAATATGAATCATAAAAATATAATCTCTTGACCGACATAATAATAAGTAGCACTGCTAAAGATGGCAGATGTTTCAGTCTGGAAACATTCAGAGAGAGTTCATGACATTCAGTCTGGGGTTGGGGTAAAACTATTGCATGTTGGAACTCAGAGAAGGAGAGAATTTATGCTGCCTGTGAAGCATGACCTCACAACCCTCTGTCACTCTATACAGCAGCATGGAGAAGCTGAGAAACCCAACGTCATCTTTCCCACTTGTGGTGAATTTCTGTGGGGTATGCGTTGTTAAAAAAACCAGGCAGCTGCAGCAAAGGTCATTCAGCCAAATACAACTGGTCAAGGACTGGAGTCCAGCACCAGCAGCCTGTGTGAGCAGAACCGCATCGCAACACTATCTAGTATTATCTGTTATTTCTTCTTGGTCATGAGTTTAACTATCATTTGTTCGAAGTGTTTCAAAGGAAAAAAGTGTGGCACTGAAAGAGCACAGCAAGTCAGGCAGTATTCGAGGAGCAGCAGAGTCAAAATTTCGGTCAGAAGCCTTTCATCAGGCATTCATGATGAGGAGCTTATGCCTGAAGCGTTGATCCTCCTGATCCTGGGATGCTGCCTGACCTGCTGTGTTTTTCCAGCGCCACACTTTTTGACTCTGATCTCCAGCATCTGCAGTCCTCACTTATTCCTCCAAAGTGTTTCAAAGATAACACTCTGAAGAGCTTTACATTTCCTCATTGTAGCTTTGGGGAGTTTTAGCTTGAAAATAACGACAATGTTTTTACTTAATATGTAAACTTGGCAAACTTGTTAACGCTGAACTAGATAAAGTCTGAAACCTGTATTTATTTTTAATGTTACCAACGCAGTTATATTTTAAATGTAGTGATTGGTGGAGATATGTGACAAAAGTGAAACAGGGATTCCTCTGAATTCAAACATGGAATCATCAAGACTGGGTGGAAAAATCCAGCATTAATCAGTTTAAAAGTGCTCCCCTATCCAATACGATTATATTATCAATACCAAAAGCATATTCCCACGTTCTTTCCTTTTTACTTGATTACCATGAAGATCTATTTAAAAACAAACTGCTTCATGCTTTAATGTGTACAGTGTCTTGGCTTTTCTCATCTCACTCATAAATACTTTTCCCATCTGACCCAACATTAAAACATGTTTTAGACTCCCCAGACATTAAAAACATCCCGTTTGCACGTAATCTCTACAGTCATGGATTCAAATGATTATAGAATCCCATCAGCACAAAGACAGACCCGTTTGTGCAAACTGGTCTAAGCCGACGCTAACCTCATTTCCCTGCACATGGACCATATCCTCCTCAACCTTTCTTATTCAAGTATTAATTCAAATACCTTTCAATAGCTGTTAATATCCCTGCCCCAACCACATCCACTGGCAACTCAATCCAAAATCGTACCATCGTATGAGTAAAGAGTTGCCCTGCAGGTTCCCTCTTATTCTTTCCCCTCGAACATTAAACTGATGCCCTCGAGTCCTCGTTTCCCCGAGAGTGGGAAAAGACTGAGTGCATTCACTCTATCCATGCCTCTTTTGAACGTACAAAACTTCTATAAGAGCCCCTCTTAGTCTCCTCGGCAGTAAAGAGAAAAGTATTCGCTTGTCCAATCTTTCCCTGTAGCTCAGACCGTTGGAAATTGGCAACATTCTTGTAAATTTCTTCTGCACGCTTTCCAGTTTAATAACATCCTTCCTATAGTTAGGTGACCAAAACTGAATACAATACTCAAAGTGCAGTCTAATTAACGTACTGCACATCTGCAACATAATTTCCCAACTTCTGTACTTACTGCCCTGAATCATGAAGGCCAGTGTGTCAAAAGCCTTCTTCACTACCCTGTCTAATTGTTACTCCACTTTCAGAGAAGAGTGCACCTGAACCCCCACTACAGTCCTTCACGTCCTATCATTCACATGAAATTCCTATCTTGATTTGACTTTCCAATATGCAAGAACTCACACTTATCTGGATTAACTCCACTTGCCGTTTCTTGGCCGACTTCTCCAGCTGATCAAGTTCCTACTGCAATTTCTCATAACCTTCCTCACTGTGCATGTTACCAACTATTTTAATGTCATCTGCAAACTTACTAACCATGTGTTGTGCACTCTCATCCAAATCATTGATATAGGTAACAAACAGCAATGGGCCCAGCACCGACCCCTGAGGCATTCCACTAGTCACAGTCCTCCAGTATAAATGCATCCTTCTACTGTTACCATCTGCTCATCACCATCAAGCTAATTGGGTATTCAATTTGCCATATTGCCCTGGATTCCATGCGACCTTACCTTCCAGAGCAGCCTATCAAGGTGAAACTTATCAAAGGCCTTTCTGAAATCTATCCAGACTACCTCTACCACTCTGCCCTCATCAACATTCGTGGTTACTTCATCAAAGAACTCTATCAAATTTGTAAGGCTGATCTCCTACGTACAAAGCCATGCTGATTACTCTGAAACAAACCCTGTCTCTCCAATGCATTTATGCCTTATCTCTCAGAATCTTCTCAGAAAACTAACCCAACACAAACATCAAGCTTATTGGTCTGTAGTTCCCAGGCTTTTCTCTGTTGTCTTTCTTGAATATTGTCACAACGTTCGCTACTCTCCAGTCTTTCGGGATCTCACCTGTAGCTAACAGTGTTGCAAATATATCTAGCCAAAGTTCTGCAATTTCTATTCGAGCCCCTTGCAGTGTTCTTGGATATATCTCGTCAGGACTAAGACATGTATCCAAATTCATGCACTCTAATACATCCCACATCTATTCTAATGTAATATAGAATGTCTAGGAGAAAGTGAGGACTGCAGATGCTTGAGATCAGAGCTGAAAATGTGTTGCTGGAAAAGCGCAGCAGGTAGGCAGCATCCAAGGAGCAGGAGAATCGACGTTTCGGACATGAGCACCTCTTCTTGAAGAAGGGCTCATGTCCGAAACATCGATTCTCCTGCTCCTTGGATGCTGCCTGACCTGCTGCACTTTTCCAGAAACACATTTTCAGCTAATATAGAATGTCCCCAAGTTTTCTCAAATACCTTCCCCAAGTTCCAAGGTATTCAAATGTTTCTCCACTGTAAACACAAAGGAGTAATATTCACTGACAACCTTACCCTGGTTCTGCACACACATTTCCTCTTTGGTCCTTAAGGTAACCCAATTCTCACTCTAGTTATTTTATTTCTTTAATATACTTAAAGAATCTCTTTGGATTCACCCTAACCTTCTCAGCCAAGACTATCTTGTTCCCCCATTCGCCCTCCTGATTTCTTTCTTCAGTAAACTCCTGCATCCCTTGTATACCTTCAGGGTTTCCTTTATTCCCTGCTGCCTATACCTGAATGATGCATCCCTCCTTTTTGTGGTCAAGATCTCAATATCGCTTGTCATCCTGGGTTCCTTTTTCCTGCCAACGTTGCTGTTTATCCTCACAGGAACATTATAGACCTTGAACTCTAACTATCACACTTATAAAAGGCTTCCCACTTGTTGGAGATCAGTTTACCTGTAAACAAACTACTCCCATCAATCCCGAAAGATCGCGCCAAGTTCCGTTAAAATTTGTCTTAGCCCACTTGATAAGTGAATCTATGGACCAGTATTATCACTCTCCTAAACTGTTGTGAAATTAACACAACCATGTTCACTGGTTCAAAAGTGCTCCCCACTGTCACCTCAGTCACCTATCCTGCCCTATTTCACAAACATAGTTCAGGTTTTCCCCTTTGTGTGCAGGACCCCTTATTAAATGCTTGAGGAAACATTCCTGAATGCACTGAGCAAATTCCACTCCATTTAATCCTCAACGCTCTGGCAGTCCCATTCTATGTTAGAAACATTTCAATCTCCTATGATTGCTCCTCTATTTTTCCTGCAAATCTGCCCAGTCTCCCTGCACAGTTGTTCCACTAATTCCCATTGACTATTTAGGGCCAATAGTACAACCTCAATAACGTTACCATTCCCTTCTTATTTCTTAGCTCCACCCGGTAAACTTCATTGGATGAATCTTCAGTTATTTCATGTCTGATTACTGCTCTAAAATATTTCCAATTTCCCAAAATATTTACTACATGCTAATATAACTTTGATAGTAAAACTTAACAGTTTCCTGCACTGACGTTAGGCTGACTGTTCTGTCCATCACTGATTTACTTTCCTCTCTCTGTCATGTTAAACAGTAAGATTACATTTCCCACCATCTAATCTGCAGGAACTGCTCCAGATCCAATGGAATGATGGAAGAAGGCAACAATTGACCATGTATTTCCAGGGATCTGTGGACCTAAACAACCAGGAATGCAGGCCTAACATGTTAAGCAGTTTATGCTGAGCCAAAACCTTCATACCAAAATCAGTCGAGTGAAGAAACGTAGTCATTTGCTATGCCCGGGAGTCAATCTTCTGTTATTCATAGACAACAACAAACAGATCGTCCCGTGACTTTTTTTTATTCTTTATTTAAAATACGTTAGCTTTTTGATTTTTGGTGTGAGTGCACTCACATTGTGTTACATCTTTTGCTCACTTACTGAATCTGTACATCATGTCTCATCTTCATTATGTTCTAAACATAGTTTGTTCTCTTGTGTATCAGCTTCTTCCTTGTGCAATGTAAGGGCATGTCATCCAAACTTTCAGCATCAATTTGGCTATTTTTCAAGTATACGAATACTAACTTATCCTTTGAGTAGGTGTTTCACAGCAGGCTGAAGAATAGGAAAAAACTCAAGTTGTCAGGGACAAGTTTTCAGCGTGGGTAAAGGATTAGCTGACTGGCAGTAGGCAGGGAGTAAGGATGAAGAGGTCTTTTTCATGGAAGGTAGTCGGTGATTAGGTGAGTTCTGCAGCAATCAGAGTTGAGACCACAACTATTCACGTTATACATTAACATTCTGGACAAAGGAACTGATGGGATTGTTGATAAGTTTGCAAATGTCAAATAGGCAGGTAGCTGCGAAAGTACTTGGACAGATGAAGAGAATGGGTAAAAAATGGCAGGTAGAATAAAATGTCGGAACTTGTGAGGCAGCATCTTTGGTAGGAAGAATGGAAGGATAGACTGTTTTTAAAAAGGGGAAAGTCTTCTATAAAATAGAACATACAACATAGAATATAGAAAGGTACAGCACCAAGCAGGCTCTTGGGCCCACAATGTTATGCAGAAGATTAATCCTAATGTAAAATAAAATAACCTTAACTACGCACCCCTCAATTCACTGCTGTCCATGTGCATGTCCAGTATTCACTTAAATGTCCCTAATGGTTCTTCTTCCACCATCACTGCTGACAACACATTCCATGCATTCAGAACTCTCTTTGTAAAGAACCTACCACTGATGACCCCTCGATACTCTTCACCTAATATCTTAAAACAATGACCCCTCATGCCAGTCAATCCTGCTCTGGGGAAATGTCTCAGGCTATTGACTCTATCCATGCCTCTCATTATCTGGTATACCTCGATTCAGATCTCCTCTCTTCCTCCTTCTCTCCAGAGAGAAACGTCCGAGCTTATTCAACTTTTCTTCATAAGGCAAACCCTCCAGTCCAGGCAGCATCCTGGTAAACCTTCTTTGCATCCTCTCCAAAGCATCTGTAGCTTTTCTTTCGTAGGGCGACCAGAACAGGACACAATATTCCAAGCGTGGTCTCCACGATTTGAAGTGGACATTCCAGGAGTGATCCAGCTGGTCAAACCACTCAGCTTTAAGCAAAGCACAATTTTATCGAAATACTACAGCTGAAACACGAAGAAAACAGAATTTAGAATAACATCATTATGTGAAAACTCAAGCACCTCAGGAACGCAACTTAACCAATGAGCTGTTCCAATTCCCGTAACATCCCATAAACACACAATTTGGTGAAAGGTAAACGTAAACACAGAATCTTGCAGGCAGGAGAGATTTCTGAGATAAAATTCAGTCAGGGATCATCTGCTGAAGTATGGATCTGTTTCAGCTGCAGCAGTTTCTGTGCCTGCTATCGGCAGCTTCTCTGTTCCAAATAAACCAAATCAGAACGAAAGCCTGAACTGGGAGAACTGGCCAGTCCTCTACCATGTTCAACTAGGCTCTTTCTGAGAAATTTTGACACCTCTGCCGTAACAACTTCTCATTTACAAAAAAAAACCGAAGGACAAAATAACCTTCTGAAAGTGGCAGCATTATTATACTGACCTGACAGTGTTTGATAGAGAACAGTGCAGATGGAGCTTTAACTTGTGTCAAAACCTTTCCTTTCCCTGTCCTGAATCTGTGTGATCGTGTTAGTGCAGAGTGGAAAAAGGCCCTCGGCCCAATAAGTCCACACCAACTCTCCAAAGCCTATCCCACCCAAACTCATTCCTCTACATTTATTCCGAACAACCCACAAATCCTTGAGAACTATAGGAAATTTAGCATGGCCAATTTTCCTAACCTGCACATCTTTGGATTATGTGAAGAAACCCACGCAAACATGGGGAGAATGTGCAAAGTCCACACAGACAGTCGCCTGTAGCTGGAATCGAACCCTGGTGCTGTGAGGCAGCAGTGGTAACCACTGAGCCACTGTGCCACCCATGTTGCCCATTTCCTGGCAGTGTCTGATGGGGATATTGCAGGGTGATCTTAAATATTCAGCTAACTCCAGTCTATAACTAACCTTCAGTGTTCGATTGGGTTAGCACAGTGTGAATATCAATCTGTATTAGATGTTGTGATTACGCTGTTCTGGTGGCTCCTGATGTAGATCAGTTTATGTGGTGTTTTACTTTTTATCTTATCCTGTGCTGTACCTGTCCTGGGACTGTTGGAGTGGGGTCGATATGGAGTCTGATTAATCAATATTTAGTGGGAACATTACCCTGTTTCTAACCCCATGTTGTACCTATCCTTCATTGTTTGATGGAGGCAATGTCACGGGTGGCTTAAAGCATATCCAACACAATGCTGAATACGGCTGAGTAATACGAAAGGGTGTACATTTATTCTGTGTGTAAACCCATACTATCGCTGTCTTTGAGTGACGATGTGTCAGTGCAGTGTGAGAGTTATTTCACACCTAACCGTTTTGTTTACTGTCCCATTTATCTAGATGAGTGTAGCTTCATCTCTAATCCATTAACACTCGGTAGCAGCAATGTGTACTGTACACAAGATGTGCAGAAATTCACGCAGGATTCGAACGCTACACCTTCACGCAGGATTTCATCTTTCAAAATCAGGGACATCAGAAGGATAACAGTAGCAGATAAATGGGAATACTAGCGCACTCATATTCTGTCCAAACTACTCCTAGTTTAGCAATACGTCACTGTTTATTTCGTGTTATTGTTTCGAGATCTTCCCCATTTTGTCTCCCTAAACACGCAGACGACAACAGTTCAAGAAAGCAATTACCAACACCTTTTCAAGGGAAACGAGAGAATGGACAATGAATACTGACGTAATCAGCAACAGAATGAAATAAAATTAAACATATTGTCCAAGCATGACCAATATTGGCTAGGGAGATGAGAGTTTGTGCACGCAGGTTGGTTGGGTCGAGTCAGTACCTTGCTTGCTGTGAACAGTTGATGCTGGGGTCGGGGTTTGCTATTTGAAACAATACGTCAGTATTTCAGAGTCAAGGCCTACATACCTAGCATCACGCAGACATTGACATTCACATACCAAATTACTGACTTGCGAGATAAAAGCAGCAAATATGTACTCGTATCGACTGTAGAACATTTGGATACAGTTAAATTATTGTCCCAAAATGTTAGTGTTTGTATATTAGCACAAATACTCATACAAGTAAAATACTTGTACATTTTTAAAGTCCTTATGCTTAATCATTTGATCTTGGGCGCATGATTTGAAAGTTCCTTATTGTGATTTGTGCATTGTTTTGATGATATTCCAGTTATAAATTTGAACAAAACAAATGGGTGGGTTTGTACGAAGTGAGAAATCAAAGGCTTTACGACCTTCAGGAATAAAATTTTGCCGTCAGTGGTTAAGGCAATGCCGAAAACATTTACATAGAAATTTCCATTTGTTTCCAAACCCAGCCAGTTGTTCTGTTCAATTTTACGGTGAGAATATAATGAAAAGTGTGAACAAATCACAATGAGGTACTTTGAAATGCTCAGTCTGGTTACTGTTTGGATACTGACATTGTGGAGCTGACGTACACTCAATATCGTTTATGAGGGTTCAATATAAGACGCATGTGCTGCAGGAGTCCATCACATTTATAATATCTTCAGGGGGATTGGGTTCAATGTGCAGAACTATAGAGCTTTGGTGACACACTCAAAGTCATCAGCAGAGATAAAATGCACGACATGGTTGTTGGCAGGTCATTTATACAAGTGCTGAAATGTACGTGGACCAGCATGAAGCCCTATGATAGACCTTTGAACAGGCTGTCTCATGCACTCCCTTCTTGGTTTGGGCTGTTTTTGTTGTAAGGGATAGTGTGAATAACAGTCCAGCTCAAGTTTGGAAGCCCCCTGGACAAACTGGCTGATGGTCGGTATTTTGCAGATTGCAGTGGTGAGGTGTGATAACGCTCTTTCTGAATTCAGGCTTTCTTTTAAAAATGTCATGTGCAGGAAATGTGCTGATGCATGATGGTAAAATCACTGATCTGAAAATGGTTAGTACAGTCACTGAGTTGTACAATAATTAGGTGTGTACGTTGTTAATTTAAGTTTTGTTCACTTCAATTCTTTGTAACGGAAAAGCAATGATGTTTGGTTTATTTTCAAATATGTAAGACATAAAGTGACAGTAACTCTCTATGATACAAAATGTAAAAGTGACCTGCCATATATTTCAACAGACTAATCAAGCAACACTCAGTATTGTGTGTAGAGCAGGATTCTGTGAACAGGACTATGTCTCCAGCAACATCACCATCCTCTCTGTCCCACTGACAGGAAACAGCCAGGCAGAGGGGGACAAATATATACAATATTGGTATATAGTCAATATAGTGCTCAGCATTAATGCTGGATCCTGTTGGGGTTAGACTGCTCTGTGGCAAGTTATGAGGGAATCAATAGAAGGGAAACATATAATTGATTACATCGTCACCGATCTGCCTGCTGCAGATGCACCTCTCCATTTCATATATTGGTAAGAATGGTCACTCCACAGTCCTGAAAGGGAGGAGGGGCTATCTTAATTTTGTAGACCCTCCACCATTTTATGTAGCAATCTGTGCGCAGAATGGGACAGAATTTGAACAGATCGAGCAACTAACAACGAGGGAGTCCATGAGGTGCAGTGGGCCATCAGCAGCAGCGCAACTCATGCAGTCTGCAACCTCACAGTCTGGCATACTTCCCACTGTATACTAACCATCACGGCCCGACATACTTCCCACTGTATAGTAACCATAACGGCTAAAAATGCCTCCGACTGTATAGTAAACATCAAGCCAGGGATCCCTCCTGGGTCCGTGAAGAGAGTGCAGAAGGACATGCTGGGAGCAGCACCAGCCAAACCTAGAGATGAGTGGACAACCTAGAGAAAATCTGATTGCCTTCAACTACAAAGCAGGCCAACTTGCATGCTAAGAAGCGTAAGCAGCCAGTTATGGACAGAGCTCAGTGATACCAGAATCAATGGTATAGATGTATCTATAAGGTCCTGCCCCATTTAGTTATAAACGACAGTGGACAATGAATGAGACCATTGGAGGAGAGGGCTGCTCTCTCAAATGAAATCCCCAGTTATGCAAAACAGTAGCACATCAAGGAAAAAATAAAGCTGCTGTAACTGGAACAATCTTCAGCCAGAAGGGCTGACCAGATGATCCTTTTCAGCCTCCTTCAGAAGTCTCCAGCATCACATATCTCAATCTTCAGACAACTCAATTCACCCCACACAATGTCAACACATGGCTGGAGACACTGAAAACTGTGATTTAACACCAGTGATTGCCACATCTATAACCAATCTGATCCATTCCAGCAAGAAACACTGAGACCTACCTAAAATATGATAAACTGCCCAAGTATGTCCTGTACATAAAACGCAGGGGCCTTGTATTCCAGCCAGTTGCTGACCCATCGGTGCAGGGTCTACCATGGAAATGTGAAGGAAGGTGTGAGCAATAATGGGATGCATCAGCAATAACCTGTGTCATTCAGTTAATGTCCCTTCAGGCTCACTCAGATCCGAGCCCATTGCACGCTCAGTTTAAAAGAGGAGAATTCCAAACGAGCAGTGAGTGTAATTACTGTTCAAATCAAGGCACCGTGTGACAGGGTGTGTGGACAATAAGAGCCCGAGTATAATTATACTTACTCAAAATCTGGGGGAATTACTCTCCAGTTTGGAATTATCCCCAGCAACAATAATGCCTGTTGTCAGTGTGAGTAAGTAATTCCCCACACATTAATGCCTGTTGTCGGTGTGAGTAATTATCATCTGCAACAATGATGCCTGTTGTCAATGTGAGTAATTCCCCCCACAACAATAATCTGGTTGTCAGTGTGAGTAATTATCACCAGCAAAAATAAAATCTGTTGTCAGTGTAAGTAATTATCACCAGCAACAATAATGCCTGTTTTCAGTGTGAGTAATTCACCCACAAATATAATGCCTGTTGTTAGTGTGAGTAATGAACCCCAACAACAATAATGTCTGCTGTCAGTGTGAGTAATTATCCCCAGCAACAATCTTGCCTCTTGTCAGTGTGAGTAATTATCCCCAACAACAATAATGCCTGTTGTCAGTGTGAGTAATTATCCCAGCAACAATAGTGTCTGTGGTCAGTGTGAGTAATTATCCCCAACAACAAGTATTCCTCTGTCCCTGTGAGTAATTATCTCCAACAATAATATCTGTTGTCAGTGTGAGTAATTATCCCCAGCAAACATAATGCCTGCTGTCAGTGTGAGTACTTATCCCCAGCAACAATAATGCCTGGTGTTCAGTGTGAGTAAATATTCTCAGCAACAATAATGCCTGTTGTCAGTGTGAGTAACTGGAACTCCAGTGAGCTCTGCAGCAATTCCTCAGGAAAGAGAATGTCCGAGGCTCAACCATTTCCAGCTGCTGCAATGACCCTCTCTCCATCATAAGGTCAGACGGGGCAATGTTCACTGATTTACGATTCCTGAAAAAGGCCATGCTGAAATGTAACAAGACCTGGAAATTATTCAGGTTTAGTATGACAAACGGCAACTAAATAATCACGCCACGTAAATATTAGACAAAAAGTAACAATAAAGATTCAAACCATTTTGACCTTCCATAACATTCCCATCACTGAGTCCCCAACACGATTGTATTATTATCCTGGGTGCTATCATTGCCCAGAATGTGCCCTGGACTGGCCCCATAAATAATACTGCCTTTAAGAGCAAGTCAGGTGCGAGGAATCTGCAGTGAGCAACTAACCTGCTGATTCCTCAAAGGCTGTGATGAATAACATCCCAGGAATAACACAGGACATAACCAACCCTTTTAATTACTATCACTTCCATGACCATTCATCCACTCCATCACTGATGCTCAATAGTAGCGTTGTATACCATTTACAAGGTTCACTGCACCAAGCTTTATTGGAGAGCAACTTTGAAACCCACTTTAATCTAGAAGAACTCAGGCATCGGGTTCTTTGGAAAATCAGCTAACTGCAAGCTCACTCCTTCATACGGTCAGATGTAATGATATTTGCTCATGAGTTTATAATTCTTACTCCTCAGATCACGAAATCAGTCTGAATGCTGCAAGACTTAGACAACAGCCAGGCCTGGGCTGACAAGTGGCAAATAACATTCGAGCCACACAAATGTCACACAATAACCATTATAAACCATCCCACCATCGCTATTCAACATTAATGGCAGTGTACATTGCTGAATCCATTGGCACTAACATTCTCAGGTTTATCCAAGACTGTACAGCTGCTATAGTTAGAGCATCAGATCAGAAGTAGTTAGGAAGCCTGCAGCGAGTAACTTATTCTCCTGTCTTGCCAAAGTCTGTCCAAAATCTCCAAGGTTCAAGTCAGGATTTGATGGAACAATCTCCACTTGTCTGATGAGTGCAGCTCCTCAACAGTACTCGACAGGTTGACACGATTAAAGAATAAGCAGCCCACTGATTGGTCCCCATCCACAATGACATCCTCCCTCCCCACCGACACTCAGCAACAGGTGTGAGGACCATCGCCCTCCTTAGACAGTACCATCCACACTCATTACCACTGCCACCAGAGAAGGAAAAGGGCAACAGTGATCATAATTCATTTGATTTTAACTTAAGTATTGGAACGGACAAAGCAAGACTAAGTGTTGGAGTTTTCTTGTAACTCGGTCTAACTTTATTAAACTGAGAAGGGATTTCTTCAAGTGAACAGGAAACAATAATGAGAAGATAAATCAGAAACAAAGCAGTGGCAGTTATTCTGAGGGGAGGTGTTAAAGTAGTTCACGGGAAATGTGATCTCACAGAGTAAAATAGAGTCAGACTGCTAAATCCAGAGCTTCTTGAAATCTAGGAACCACACAGACAGAACAGGAAAGTTACATAAGACAGTGGGAAACCAATACCCACAGAAGCTGAGAGGAGTGCGGAATGTGGAGGGGTGAGGTTCAAAGTGAAATTAGGAAGCAAACAGTGTGTGTGAAATTATGTGGCAAGACATATCAAACAATCTTTAGCAGATTTCTTTTCACAAACAGAGAAGGAAAAGTGAAATACGTCTATCAAGGCAAACAATGGAAACCACATGTAGTTGTGGATGGTTTGTATATTGTTCTGAGTTTCAATAAAGTTAAAACTGACCTCTTTTCCTGACCAAATTAGAGTTCCAGTCAAACCTTCCCAGCTCATTCTTGCCCATTGAAAGGTTACTCTCAGTCAACTAATGATCTCACTCTCAATTATTTTTATCATTCTCTACCATT